>NW_016158207.1:109348-126178 GCF_001687245.7 Rhagoletis zephyria | reverse complement strand
ATACTTTTATAAATATTCATGTAAAAAAAGATTAATATCAATGAAGAAAACGTGATTCATTTTTAAAGTTTAAAATGTATTAAGAATTTAGAATCATAAATACTCTTTTGATATTTTTATACTACGTAAATATATGTAGGCATATTTTTGAAAAATTGTCCTTCATTTTGAGTCCATATTTATGGTCACCGTACATATAGCTTATCTCTGGAACTACTTACGCTAACGTCCTGAAATTCTACACAGCTACATTTTTTATCAATACCGTACTTATGGCGAAAAGTGGTAATTATTGGAAAGACTGCATCGATATACATTTACGTAAACGCGCAAGTATCACTCGATTGAGAACCATTTTCTCCTAGATTTCTAAATCCCATTGAAATATTGTAATTTTGTTTTTAGTTTTTAATAAAAGGTAAAATTTATGTGAAAATTTTGAAGAATTTTTTTAAATTTTGCACAAAGAATGGAGCTTTGATTTTTCGGGTTTCGTTATAGACTGCCCTATATCTACATACCTATTTGCATAAAATGATAGCCGTTTTCGTTGTTCGGAATAAACTCAAAAACCACTGAATAGAGTTCCGTCAGATTGTCGGAGGTTATCTGACATACATATATTACATGCTACTAGAAAATTCGCTAGGTGGTGCTGGAGTAGAGTTATTTATAAAAATCGTATTTATTAACCGATTTCGTTCAAATTTTAAATGTGAGCTATGTACCTGTATGATGGAAAATCCTTTTGATAAAAATTTACCCGATTAGTGCCGCTGGAGTTAGGGTTGAAATTCATAACACGTATTCATTTTATGGTAAGCAATGGTTTTACAGAAAATGAACCCAATGGATGGCTCTGCAGCCGAAATGTATAGAAACCCCGTGGTTGGTCTGCTTTGGCCCTATGTTTAAAGCGAAGCGCACATTAGCGCGATTCCCTCGTTGCGAATACGTTGCGAATTCGGCTGTTAACTTCGAATCCGCAAACGTGCGCACACTTGAGCGATTTTTTCGCGTCGATTTCCGATGTACAATTCACTCAATTTTCCCTTTATTTCGTGTATTTTCGCACTCGGCGTGCCCAAATCGTACAAAATACTATTATTACAAACGTTTTTATTAGTTTTTGTACATTATACGTTTTTTTTTTTTGCCTTTATTGCTGTGACACCTTTCTTCTTCTTCTTTGACGCCTTCAAAACGGTGCAAGCCGCGTTTCGAACGCGTCAATAGAGAGGAAAATTGAATGTTCGAAAAATTCGCAGCGACGGAATCGTGCAAGTGTGCGCTGCGCATTAAAATGTATGGGTAGCATTATTGTAATTTTTGGGCTTGCGGATTCGCAACGACAGAATCGCGCCAATGTGCGCTTCGCTATGTTTAAGTTATACGAATTTAGTTTTCAGATGTCTAAATGAAGGATGGGGTTAAGTTTGTAAAAGTGGTGAATTAACAAGGAAAGATCACCGTAGGTATATCAATTGCTCCATTTGAAAGATACTTAAGAGATCACACGACTCATTTAGCAATGTACCGGAAAACTTTTCATCCTATAGGACAGCGAGGATTCTTGGCCCTCCTATAACAGAAAACTCACTTCTGTGCTCTTGAGTTTCCCCATAAGAACTTTTATTGGCATACGCATCGCACCAATGTTGTAGTTGCAAGATCATACAAAAAGATTACGCATGCTTGGCAGAGATCTCACAGGTGGAAATAAGACCATTGGTAAAGCTCATGACACCAAAAGGGATAGGTATTCCATATGGTATCACAGCGTTACTATTATTGGCCTATGTGTGAGGAGGATACTGCACCTTAGTGGTTTCAACTTAAATCAAAAATTTTTACTTTACAGACTAATTTTGTTTTTAAACGCTCTTTTGCATTGGCCAACGAAAAGTTTTATTAGGCGCCGCGAAGTAAGCGGGCATTGGCTAGTAATGAATAAAACAACTGAACGCAAACATTTTTGTTTGCATGAATTTTTTTGATGTAGCATTTTAGGCGGCAACTGTTAAACAGCTGAAAAGGAAAATACAAAAACAAAATAGTTCCGCTCTTGTCTTAAGTTGACGTGTTGAGTAATCATTGGGATTTACTACGGTAAGTTAAATTAAGTTAAGTCTAGACTAACTGAGCTTTTAGACGAATGCCCAAATTTTTTCCAGTAAAAATTTTCACTTTCCCTTCAAATAAACCGTCACATTGCTTTCTCAATTTCCCCTACTGGCGAGTTTTTTTGGTATATGANCGGTAAGTTAAATTAAGTTAAGTCTAGACTAACTGAGCTTTTAGACGAATACCCAAATTTTTTCCAGTAAAAATTTTCACTTTCCCTTCAAGTAAACCGTCACATTGCTTTCTCAATTTCCCCTACTGGCGAGTTTTTTTGGTATATGACACCAAATAGTGAAAGTTATGCAGTGTTGCCATTTTTGTGCTTTTGGAGCTAGATTTAGCTCTTTATTTTCCTGTTTAGCTCCTAGGCCTTTTTTGGCTCTTTTCAAAGTTATCTAGCACTCTTTTAGCTCCAGAAAGTTGTATTTGGTAATATGTATATTAAAATTAAAAATCTGTAATTTCATTGTACAAGTGTTGAATAAAATTCAACTGGCTTTGGAGATCTTAGGCTATTTTCGATACCTTCATGTCATTCTATTTCGATTAATACGTAGAAAAGATCCATTCCTAATACAAATGGCGCATAAACAAACGGAAAATGGTCAAGTAAGTCGATTAATTTCTACAACGGGTACGGGAGCACACAAACTATACCGGGCAGTAACTCGAGCTGCGATAAGCGCAGCCGGTGTATTCTCTCTCAGGCGGTCAGTAGAAAACATACAATTTTATTAACGGGAAAATACACNTTTTGGTATATGACACCAAATAGTGAAAGTTATGCAGTGTTGCCATTTTTGTGCTTTTGGAGCTAGATTTAGCTCTTTATTTTCCTGTTTAGCTCCTAGGCCCGTTTTGGCTCTTTTCAAAATTATCTAGCACTCTTTTAGCTCCAGAAAGTTGTATTTGGTAATATGTATATTAAAATTAAAAATCTGTAATTTCATTGTACAAGTGTTGAATAAAATTCAACTGGCTTTGGAGATCTTAGGCTATTTTCGATACCTTCATGTCATTCTATTTCGATTAATACGTAGAAAAGATCCATTCCTAATACAAATGGCGCATAAACAAACGGAAAATGGTCAAGTAAGTCGATTAATTTCTACAACGGGTACGGGAGCACACAAACTATACCGGGCAGTAACTCGAGCTGCGATAAGCGCAGCCGGTGTATTCTCTCTCAGGCGGTCAGTGGAAAACATACAATTTTATTTACGGGAAAATACAGACTCCACCAGGTAGGGTATTCTAAAATTAAAAGTTTTTTCCAGCACTTAAATTTATAAAATTCGTTATTTTTATTACAAATTGCGGAAAATTTAAAAGCAACTTTACGTCAATAAATGCTCCATTTAGCTACTATTAGTATTACTTAGCTCTTTTTTCAACCGTTTAAGCTCCAAACGAACTATTTTTCTGGCAACACTGCTGTTACGTGGCATAATGAGTATAAGTTCATTCGCATTAAGGCTCAGTTATGAATAGTTGGCATTGCATGATAGTTGTCACCAGGGATGTTCCGAATATTTGCATTCGCGTTCGTTATGCGAATGATTCGTATCATTTTACACATTCGCATTCGCACCAAATGATACGAATGTTTTGCGAATGCAAGTGTGTACATGGGCAGAGGATCCACTCTAATATTTTTGAAATGGCTCTAATAGTTCATTTCCACCAAGTCTTAACTGCAGTTAATGCCTACTGGAACAAGGAGATTACAACTCAAAGGGGTTAATTCCTCCTACTAAGTACGAGCAAACGAAAGAGAAAAGCAAACACTAAGAAATAAACCTCACCCGATGTTAAAATTCTTGGAACTTATCTGAGCTCTTAACTGCAGTTAAGCTTCTGGTGGAAATAGGCTGTAAGTCTGTCTAACCAGGGTGCGCACAATAACCGGCTTTTATCTTCAGCCCCTAAACGGTCGTATATCAAGCAACATTGATGGGCCTTCAAAAAGTACTACTAAAAGTCTTATAAGTGCTCATTTACACAACGGCGATTTTTGTTGCCGCAACTCGACGTTTGTAGGAGAGAGCGCGACGAGGAAAGGAGAGGGGCACCGAGTTGCTCGTGCTCGGGCAACACGCTTTGTGCTCTCGTTCGTCTGTGTAAATTGAACCGCTGTTCACAGCTGACAACAACAATTGCATACACATAAATCGCCGTGTGTAAATGAAACGAGCAACACCAAACGGGAATGTGAAAAATCGAGGCGACAAAAGTTTTCGTGTATAAACGCAGTCTAAGCAATCTAGAAATAATTTTTGTTTCCTCCAGCTAAAACGAAAGCTTTGAAATTAAAGCTCAACTGAAGGCCTATCTTAAAGAAAAACGAGCTCATCTCCGTGAAAATCCTCTCGATTGGTGAAAAGCTTAACTAGAATACGTGAGTGTGAAAAATATGACATTCGAAACATCCCTAGTCATCACATAACGAATCTGTTTAATGAGATTTGCGTGTAAGAGGTTACCCAAACACAGCATTACATATGTAAAAGTCTGTTGATTTTAAATTTCTACGTAAAATGACATGCTATGCTGTGCAGTGCAAAGTGTGTCTAACTGAGCCTTTACACACATATGTATGTATCTGCTTCCAAAACCGAGAGATGTAATCGTTTCTCCATTTCTGCTCCTCGAACCCTGATGTCACAAAGAATAGGGTTGCCAACATTTTTTAAGAAATTTTTAGTACTTTTTTCAAAAAATTCTGAAAGAATATAGTAACTTTAAGCATATATAGTATTTTATTTAAGAGAAAAAGTAAAAATGTTTTTACGAATACATCTTTTTCTTTCCTATGCGTTTCATCTATACAAAATATATTTCTTTGAAAGTGTTATATGCGTTACCGCAATCAATATTTAAGTTAGTACAACTCAAAAGTTATATTTTTATTAGTGAGGTAGTCGCTTAGTTTCTCTCGTTTTGCCATTTCACATCNAAAAGTAAAAATGTTTTTACGAATACATCTTTTTCTTTCCTATGCGTTTCGTCTATACAAAATATATTTCTTTGAAAGTGTTATATGCGTTACCGCAATCAATATTTAAGTTAGTACAACTCAAAAGTTATATTTTATTAGTGAGGTAGTCGCTTAGTTTCTCTCGTTTTGCCATTTCACATCCATAAAAGAAACAACTAAGAAAGTCTAAGTTCGGGCGGAGCCGAACATTAAATACCCGGCGCAAGTATTAAATATATGTTTTTCACCTTTCCACAAGCTACNATATGTTTTTCACCTTTCCGCAAGCTACCGCTACATGGTAAACCGGGGTGTATCAATTTTGAGCAAGTTAGCGTCCTTAAATTTCGAAATATTGAAATTTCAGGCATTTCTGAAATTTATTGTTATATGAAAAGCGGCCGTAATTTTAGGCCGATTTCAATAAGAACGGCTACCGAGATACATATATGTGATCATAAGTGGGCGGTGCCACGCCCATTTTCCAAAATTTTATCATAAACCTATTTCCTGGTAAATGATGGTTGCAGGCGTCAATTTTGAATAAATTAGCTTTAATATTTACTGATTTATCGAAGATTTCGTATTTCTTTAAATTACCCTTATATGGAATGTGGGCGTGGTTATTGTCCGATTTTTAAAATATTCGGCCATTTGGTATGCTGTACTAAAGCCAGCAATTGTGCCAAGTTTGGAAGAAATCGGTGCAGCGGTTGCCAAGATATAAACATGTAACCATAAGTGGGCGTGGCTACGCCCATTTTTCAAAAATTTATAATTTTCTTATTTTTCGTCTCAAAGTTATTACAAATATCAGTTTTGAGTGAATAATCGTCAGTAGTTACTAAAATATCGCAGTTTTCGTATTTCTGAAAATTACCGTTATATGGAAGGTAGGCGTGGTTATTGTCCGATTTTGCCCATTTTCAATACCATCTGTCCTACGCCCGAAAGCAGTACATGCACCAACTTTTNTATTTCGTGGTAAATGATGGTTGCAGGCGTCAATTTTGAATAAATTAGCTTTAATATTTACTGATTTATCGAAGATTTCGTATTTCTTTAAATTACCCTTATATGGAATGTGGGCGTGGTTATTGTCCGATTTTTAAAATATTTAAAATATATTTAAGAAATCGGTGCAGCGGTTGCCAAGATATAAACATGTAACCATAAGTGGGCGTGGCTACGCCCATTTTCCAAAAATTTATAATTTTCTTATTTTTCGTCTCAAAGTTATTACAAATATCAGTTTTGAGTGAATAATCGTCAGTAGTTACTAAAATATCGCAGTTTTCGTATTTCTGAAAATTACCGTTATATGGTAGGTAGGCGTGGTTATTGTCCGATTTTGCCCATTTTCAATACCATCCGTCCTACGCCCGAAAGCAGTACATGCACCAACTTTTGTTAAGATATCTTAATTTTTACTCGAGTTATCGTGTGCACATACGGACGGACGGACGGACGGACGGACAGACAGTCACCGCTTAATCGATTTCTGTTTTCATTCTGATTCTCGATTCGTTTTGCCTGTTACATACAACCGTTATGTGAACCAAGTTATAATACCCTTGTGCACAAGTGCGCTCGGGTATAAAAACTGTTCGTGTGAAGCCCGATGTTGCAGAAGTAGAGAGCGGAAACGAAATTATTTTAAGTAAATTTGGTAATTCATTCTAAGTATTTTTTAAAATGTTGCCATTTTTGATCTGTGGTTGTATGAATAAACTGACTGTTATCTTTTATTTTAAAGAATATTTCGTGTAATATTGGTATTTCAATATAAAGGTTGTCCATTTGAATACACATTTTTTCTTTCAAATTATTGAAACATATTTATAATTAAGCAAATATAGTATTTTTGCATACTATATTTTTTCCAAAAGTATATAGTACGCAGACCGAAAAAATTGTACAAAGTACAATACTATATATACGGTTGGCAACCCTATGGAAGAGATCGATATTGGAAATTAGCATTAGCACTGCAAAAAAAACATGTTACACTGTAAAAACTACAACACTCGCTATTTTTTCCACTGTTTCTCTGTTGAGTACCCAAATAATTTTCGTTTATTTGAAACTGGTTAACCAAAATTAAAAATAGTTTGCTGAATAATTTAAAAAAATATGAATTTTTTTGCAATAAAATGTTCACGTGTATGAGCGTTTTTCTCTTCCTCACACTAAAAGGCCACTGTTTCTGTTAAACGCCGTACATACATACATATATACATAAATGTATTCACGCAGAAAATGTTATTGCACTTTGCTCACTAGCAGGCGGCGGCATTTTACAGAGTTTCACTCTTTTTCCTTTGTTTCGCATTTCAGTTCGCTGCTGTTGAGTCGTGTTAGAAGTTGATTGACTAGTAGTGTATCGGATTTTTATGTTGTAAATTTATTTAAACTGGTTATTGTGACGTAAAATTTTCTAAACATCTGCCGAAATGGATGAAGAGCTGGTAAGTTGTTCAAGTAAGATGATATATGTATACATTTATAAGCACTTTTCTGCCACATATGTTTGCATGTACATAAGTATGTATGTATTGAGAAATGCCTAACCGGGAAAGAACCTTGATTATTTTTACATTTCATACATATACATATGTATATATAGATGTGTATTTGTTTGGATGTGTGCACTTTTGTGTGGGATAAACACGAAATAAAGAAGAGAAGTATGAGTTTATGAGCGGGAGAGAGCAAACTTGATAAGAGCGTGAGCCGGTTGATTTGAAAACGTCTTCTCATTGTTTATGCAAGAGGTTTGCATAGAACAGAAAGAGATGTAAGGTGAACGTCATTTTGTTATGTGGTCAAAAAGCCGAATGCACGAAATATTCAGTGCTTATTTTTCAGATATTTTGTTGTTGTTATATTACTTTGAGCTGTAGAGATTTATTCTGAAGGATTTGAATAGAGAAAGATAGAAAGAGAGAAAACGAGTTCGAAAAGTTTCATGAGCTTAGCGCATTTACGTAAAGGCTTAAGGCTCTGTTATGCATACTTGGCATTGCTTGAGAGTTGTCATATAAGGAATCTGTTAAATGAGCTTCGCGTGTAAGCGGTTACCCAACGCACAGCATTACATACGTAAAAGTATGTTGGTTTTTGATTTCTACGTAAAAATGGTATAGCAGTGCATGCAATGCCAAGTATGCATAACAGAGCCTTTAGTTTTGCAAACTAGAGATGGGCACCATTTCCGAAAAATCGTCTTTCGATTAATCGCGGTTTGNTGTAAGGTGAACGCCATTTTGTTATGTGGTCAAAAAGCCGAATGCACGAAGTATTCAGTGCTTATTTTTCAGATATTTTGTTGTTGTTAGATTACTTTGAGCTGTAGAGATTTATTCTGAAGGATTTGAATAGAGAAATATAGAAAGAGAGAAAACGAGTTCGAAAAGTTTCATGAGCTTAGCGCATTTACGTAAAGGCTTAGTTTTGCAAACTAGAGATGGGCACCATTTCCGAAAAATCGTCTTTCGATTAATCGCGGTTTTTTATTCAGGTTTCACACCGTTTTAAAAAACTGGATTGAAAAACTGATCATTTCGGTTTACATAATAACGCTACCAAACTAAAAAAACGTCGATATAAAATTAAATTTAAATTGTCTTTTTAATATCTATTGTTTATATTTATACTTATTATACAGGGTGTTAGGAAGGTAGATACAAATACTTGGCGGGGTGATAGACATTTCCATAAATTGGCGATAATTTCTTCATAAAAGATGAGCAATCAATCAAAATTTTCTAAAAACTTATTTACTTCTCACTTCAGTNGCGATAATTTCTTCATAAAAGATGAGCAATCAATCAAAATTTTCTAAAAACTTATTTGCTTCTCACTTCAGTAAGTATTACACAAAGAAACTCAAATAGAATACGCAGTATCTATATAACCTATATAACTTACTAATTTAAATGTTTTAAAATTTCACACTTGGTGAAAAATCAAAACACCTGTTACGTTGGCTCTATAAAAAAAAATAACGCAAAGTAGGCGGAATCATTCAAATACCATCAAAAACTTCAAAATTTAATTCCCCGTCGATTTCGATCGCGTACATGAAGACAGCTGCTCAATGCGCAGAGCTACAGCTAAATCTAGGACTATCCCCTATTTTATACCTTTCAGGTAACGTTACTAATAAAGATGAAGAGTTTAGCCTTTTTGAGGCTAGATCTAGCTTATTTCTTTGTCGTCTAGATTCGAAATTCAGGATTCAGCTTCGTGGCTTTTTTCTAGCCTTTTCTCATTTTAAAACGAGCATTTTTGTAGTAGTACTAAATTATTGTTCTGGTTCAGTTTTACTTGACGAAATGTTAAGCGAATATCACCCAGCGGCATCGCTCCGTCCGACGAAATTTACTCAGCGAACTCGGTCTGTCTATACTTTAACAGTTTTTTCAGGGGCTCTCAAGTATCCCTATAAAACCAGGATAAGCATTTATTTCTTAGAACTCCGCACCCCACGGGAATGACGTCAAGCACTACATCGTGAGGGAGAAAGGTCGCCGCTGCTATGCCGTAGCCATTCAGGGGTTCTTAGCCCCTGCATCGCATCTGCTATTGCGTGACATGCTGCCGACCATTTTTCGCTGCTTTGTAGCATAGCCTCCGCGAGTGACTCAGGCGTGAAACTCTCGCCAAATATGTTGCGAACATAGACGTAGCCAGGTAGGGGAAGGCGACCCCTGGGGGACCACTTTGGGTATCACTGTAGTATACGGATGATTTAATTGTTTTATACCCGAGTGCACTTGTGCACGAATATAGATATAGACAAATGTGTACATAAATGATCAGAATGAAAAGAAAAATCGATCAAGCGGTGACTTTCTGTCCGTCCGTTCGTCTGTGCACACGATAACTCAAGTAAACATTGAGATATCTTAACGAAACTATGTACGTGCACTTCTTTCGGGCGTAGGACGGATGGTATTGAAAATGGGCAAAATCGGACAATAACCACGCCTACCTCCCATATAACGGTAATTTTCAGAAATACGAAAACTGCGATATTTTAGTAACTACTGAAGATTATTCACTCAAAATTGATATTTACAATAATTTTTAGACGAAAAATAAGAATATTATAAATTTTTGGAAAATGGGCGTAGCCACGCCTACTTATGGTTACATGTGTATATCATGGTAACCGCTGCACCAATTTCTTCCAAACTTGGCACAGTTATTAGCCTTGCTACGGACTATAACCACACCCACATCCCACANCATGGTAACCGCTGCACCAATTTCTTCCAAACTTGGCACAGTTATTAGCCGAAATTTTTTAAAATCGGACTATAACCACACCCACATCCCACATAACGGTAATTTGGAGAAATACGAAATCTTCGATAAATCAGGAAATATTAAAGCTAACTTATTCAAAATTGATGCTTGGACGTAGACTTTCTTACTTGTTATTTTTTATTTAGAAAACGTCTTGTCCGGCTATTTGGTATACAGGTATGTAGTGCTATAAATTTAAAAAATACATCAGGCTTTAGTTGAGTTATTCGCCTTTGACCACTATATTCTGTAAATTTACCAGTGCTGCAAAGCTTTTGCCATTCATCTGGGAGTGGCCAGAAGTGATTTGGTTGCTTAGGNCAGGTATGTAGTGCTATAAATTTAAAAAATACATCAGGCTTTAGTTGAGTTATTCGCCTTTGACCACTATATTCTGTAAATTTGCCAGTGCTGCAAAGCTTTTGCCATTCATCTGGGAGTGGCCAGAAGTGATTTGGTTGCTTAGTTCAAGTCGCAACTCAATTCGTCCGGATATTTATATCCACGTATCCTCTGGGTAGCGATCAAACACCCGTTTGGGAGCGAGCTAATGTGACAAGACGTATAACCCCGCGTGCGCTAGATTTGGGTTCCTGCACGTTAAAACCCTACCCAATGAAAAAAAAAATATGCCTAGGATGATACCCCCTTCAGTTGACGACGATCACGGCAAACGTAGAGAGGACTATGATTTGAGGGTATGCACCTGGAATATCCGGACCCTTAATCGGGATGGTGCCTCTGCCCGATTGGTTGGTGTCCTCGTGAAAATAAAGACTGACATCACGGCCATCCATGAAATGCGATGGACGGGGCAAGCCATGGTAAAGCTGCCTTTGCATGAGGCGATTTTCAAGGCGATTCAACATTGCTCGGGAAAAATCGCTCGTGTAAATAGCGATTCAAAGATCGCTTGCCTTAAAGTAGAGAGGCGATTATCGCCTGCCAAAAAATAACCTCATGCAAAGGTAGCTTAAGCCTGGCCCATTGTTCGATTGTCCCGTGGCCGATTTGTCTCATTGTCCGTTTTGGCTCATATTCGAGATATAAATATATTGACAACGGTAGGGGCAATATCTACTATTGCACAAAAGAGATGCAAGGTGGCGCTGGAGACGAGTTATTGGTAAAAATCATCAAGTGAAGTCAATCGGAGACACACACGAAGTTTGCATCTGGTACTGTCAAATCGGATACACTCAAAAAATACGTATTCTATTAAATCACCTCCGCAGTAGTCGCACATGGTTCCGGTTCATGTTTGAATCGGTGAAGGTATGCTTTGAAGCACCCGTGTCGAGTTAAACAGTTCGTCAAATGGAAATCGACTTTGCCGTTTAGTCTGCTTTATTTACGTGTANAGTTATTCGCCTTTGACCACTATATTCTGTAAATTTGCCAGTGCTGCAAAGCTTTTGCCATTCATCTGGGAGTGGCCAGAAGTGATTTGGTTGCTTAGTTCAAGTCGCAACTCAATTCGTCCGGATATTTATATCCACGTATCCTCTGGGTAGCGATCAAACACCCGTTTGGGAGCGAGCTAATGTGACAAGACGTATAACACCGCGTGCGCTAGATTTGGGTACCTGCACGTTAAAACCCTACCCAATGAAAAAAAATATGCCTAGGATGATACCCCCTTCAGTTGACGACGATCACGGCAAACGTAGAGAGGACTATGATTTGAGGGTATGCACCTGGAATATCCGGACCCTTAATCGGGATGGTGCCTCTGCCCGATTGGTTGGTGTCCTCGTGAAAATAAAGACTGACATCACGGCCATCCATGAAATGCGATGGACGGGGCAAGCCATGGTAAAGCTGCCTTTGCATGAGGCGATTTTCAAGGCGAGTCAACATTGCTCGGGAAAAATCGCTCGTGTAAATAGCGATTCAAAGATCGCTTGCCTTAAAGTAGAGAGGCGATTATCGCCTGCCAAAAAATAACCTCATGCAAAGGTAGCTTAAGCCTGGCCCATTGTTCGATTGTCCCGTGGCCGATTTGTCTCATTGTCCGTTTTGGCTCATATTCGAGATATAAATATATTGACAACGGTAGGGGCAATATCTACTATTGCACAAAAGAGATGCAAGGTGGCGCTGGAGACGAGTTATTGGTAAAAATCATCAAGTGAAGTCAATCGGAGACACACACGAAGTTTGCATCTGGTACTGTCAAATCGGATACACTCAAAAAATACGTATTCTATTAAATCACCTCCGCAGTAGTCGCACATGGTTCCGGTTCATGTTTGAATCGGTGAAGGTATGCTTTGAAGCACCCGTGTCGAGTTAAACAGTTCGTCAAATGGAAATCGACTTTGCCGTTTAGTCTGCTTTATTTACGTGTATGTATATACGGTTTGCTCTTCACTATGCGCGCTCTAATTGAAACATTCACGATTGTAATCGTATTGTAATGTATGAAGATATTTGGTGGTACAAATATACCACTACTTTGTCTTTAAGGATTACGGGGTTTCAGACCCTAAAAAATAGTCCCCTTTATTATTAAAATGGTTTTATTAAGCAACTGTCATGAAATTTCATGATAGTAAGTACTTTGGTTGTCGAGATATTTACATTTTTGTTACTCGGTGGTACAAATGCTCTTTTTAATTCTTTGTACATAAGAGTTAATTAAATGTTGAGAAGGCTGGCCTTTTTTAACTTTTTTTTAGGGCCATTTAGCTTTTTATTTGGCCGATCTATCTTTTTTAATTTTTTTTTTTGAGTCCTGGCAGCATTGTGCACTACATTTTTGCACAGTTACAGAACGACGACACAAATACTACGTTTAAGCTCTGAAAACATCGAAAACGACATTACCATACGACACGACATTAAGGTTTTATCTACATAATCTAAACGCCCTGTCGACGGCGACATGATTTTTTGAACGCGGCAGCGACTCATGAACCAAAAATACAAGATCACGTAAGAACGCGACGTTGTATTTGTAACTGGTTTTGAGAAAAAAGTTTGCGAAAACGGGTTCGTCAGCTGAGCGTTTGTTTACATCACAAGCACCACTATTTTACACTTTTATTCAAGTAAAGAAGAGTTAATTCAACATGACAACACATTTTAAAGCATTTTGTTGCATCATTTTACCTAAATTGTGCGTTTAAAGTGGCTGACAATAATTTTGGCTAATTTTGGTTTTCGTTGTTTTGTTTGCTTTGTGTACTTTTCGCTCGTCTTCCAGTGAAACAAGATGGCGTAGAACCCGCTAAAAAAGTCGACTTTTTTCACTCTCTTGTTCATACGTGATCTTGTGTCTTTCGTTCATGGCAGCGACTCATGAATTTGTTTGAGTTTGACATAAAAGAAGAGGAAGAATCTTATCTGCCGCTAGAAAAATAGAAATAGATCCAATCTGGCCACAGCTACATTTTTGGCTAGCCGTAGTGTTGCCGTGTCGTCGCCAAAATAATTATCTACATAACAGTACGTGTTAAAATAATTTGACAGCTGTGGTCCGTAGCCCGTCGCTTCCAATGTTTTTCAAGCTTTATGGGTAGGCTAATTCACGAATTCATTTCATGCATTTGGGGTAAAATTGGCTGCATAAACACCATTTCATGAATTCAATTATACATGAAAGTTAACCATGAATTCGGTATCATTTCATTAAATCGTGAAGTGCAAGTCCGGCAACGCCACTTTCCACAAGGAGCTGTTTACTAGGGTTATGATATTTTTAGATTGGGGTCTTTCCCTAACAATCCGGACCGGATCCGGTAATTAGAGAATAAGCGAAAAGTTCGCTCTTAAAAGTGGAACAAAGTCCAGAAGTACGGGATGGCAAAAAACCACATTNATAAGCGAAAAGTTCGCTCTTAAAAGTGGAACAAAGTCCAGAAGTACGGGATGGCAAAAAATACACACACANATACATGAAAGTTAACCATGAATTCGGTATCATTTCATTAAATCGTGAAGGAAACGCCACGTTCCACAAGGAGCTGTTTACTAGGGTTATGATATTTTTAGATTGGGGTCTTTCCCTAACAATCCGGACCGGATCCGGTAATTAGAGAATAAGCGAAAAGTTCGCTCTTAAAAGTGGAACAAAGTCCAGAAGTACGGGATGGCAAAAAATACACACACATCGCGCCCAGAATTTGAGAAAAAGCTGATCCACGTTGTTTTTGTTTTTGTCACACATGCAAACACTTGTAAATTGAATTTCGTTTTCACAAATTTGATTTTAGGTATATAAAGATCGAAAATACATCAACAGGACGCTCACTATTACTTAAAAGCACCAAGCAAGGCACATTAAACAGGTAGTATCAGTAGAGCAAAAACAACATTTGCGTGTATTTTGTTGTTGCTTCTGGTATCGAAAGTGTCAAAAACTGTTCTGAATTTTTTCTTCTAAATCAAAGCGTGCCATGTGAAATACAAAAAATTATAAAAAATAAAAAATTGAAATTGGAAAAAATAAAAATTGATGCAACTTTCTTTCCTAGTAAATTTGTTTGCTTCTCGAAGCATTGATCCATCCTTTGCAAGGCCCAGTAATCAGCGGTCGTGCTGCCGAGTTGGGCGAACGTTCCAAAAGCTGCTATTCAATCGCTTGTTTTGTATGGAAAAAGGTTTCACAAGCAAATGGATTTTAACAACTTATAATTTTCGTGAGAAAAAATTAAAAATATTTGACATTTTCGAGACCAAATAATTTGAAAATAAATCAAATCAGCTGCTCTACTGATACTACCTGTTCAATGTACCTTGGCACCAAGTAAATGCAGGCAACATGCAAACACAAAATAGCTGATATGCACGTTGACACTTTATCCCTTCTTACCCGGAGAAAAAGTCCGGGCTGCTTCGGGCAGGAAGAAGAAGACACGATCCAATACGTTCCAACTTTCGCTCTCCATTACCCATTTTGTTGAGTACGGGAATGATTTCTGGGCTGTTTTGGGCACACGCGGGATCCCGCGTTGCGTACGGGAAAGAACCTGTTAAAAAGCATGAGAGGCATAAACAGGATTTACAACACTGGAAAAATTACGTGGAATTGTTCAAATATTAAATAAATTCAAATAGATTAAATTGAAAATATATTAAAACCAATTTAAATATAATATGGTTCATTTCCTGGTACCAACAGGTTTTTCAAATTCAAAAGGAGGCCAAAAAAGCCACAACCCTACAATTTATTTTCTCGCTAGTGCTTGCCACTTATTCAAAGCTCTTTATTTCATGAATTCGCTATGCATAAACGAACCACTTTTGAATTCATGAATTTTGTCGCATAAACGTTGTAAAAAGACGATTCGAAAAATGGCATCGAAAAAAGTTGTGTAAAAACTGTCTCCCGCGCAGAGTTAAGGTATCAGATTTGTGCATTGAGTATTATGCTCGTTCGTGTACAATGCTTCGATTCGCAAATCGGCTGGAGATCGAGTTCTCATGTTCGTGTTCGTCCCAAGAATAACATATGTATGTATGTATGTAGATGCACTTTTAACGATGTGATGTTATTCAACGTATACATACTGGCCAGTTGGAACATGCGCACACAATTTTTTCTATCGAAATTGAGAATGTCTTATAATCGTGTGGCTGTTAGTGTCTTCACTCTATGCATTTGCTTTTTTCGTATTGTATGTACATAAGTAAATGTGCGTAAATATGTGTATCGAGTTAATCAAAGCATTGTAAAAAAGCTCTCCGGATTGTAGTGTGATTTATTTTTTACTACATATGTACATACGTATGTGTGTACTTTGATATGTGTTTATATATGTACATAGTATATCACCCTTTCTCTACAGCAATGCGCGTTATAGGTGTTTTCGCGCATTTTCTAGCAAAGTAGCAGATTTTTGGCCCATCAGTTGAATTCTGTTAAATGATAAGTTAATGTTAAAGAGTCGCTTAACAAAAAAAAAGTGTGAAAAAGCGAAATTGCTCTCAGAGCAAGAGAGAACGACCAAAAAGTACGGGAACGCTTTTCGGCAGTACTGCCAAGCAGTGTTGCCAGAACTTTTTGGACGAACCGGCTAAATTGGAAAATAAAACCGGCTAAAAATGGCTAAAATGTTCCAACTAAATTTCACATGTTTTATTTAAATAAATCGCGAGTAAAAATACTATTTCTTAGAGAGAAGTTATAAATTCGAGCCAGAAAAAGTTTTGCCAGCAAGAATTTAGGAAAAACACATGATTGTGGCACATGGTTGGATTTTTTGTCGACGATAATTTGAATAAACAAGTTCGCTAAATTTAAAAATTTACAAACTGGAGCGATTTTAAAATGAAAAATGTAAGTTAATACTTGTTTACTTAATTAATTTAGTTAATTCCAATGATTTGAAAGGTACTCGGCAAAAAAAAATTTATTCTTAATCGAAATGCAATCTCAACCAGAGTCGATATAGTAAACCCGACAAAGAAAT
>NW_016158207.1:85535-109248 GCF_001687245.7 Rhagoletis zephyria | reverse complement strand
AAATCGGTTGACGTGGTCCAAAGTTATGCGGTGACATACATAAAAAAAATAAAACAAATATAATAAAAAAAAAAATATTCCGACGAACTGATAACCTCCTCCTTTTTTGGAAGTCAGTTCAAAAATATCCATGCAAGCGGGAATATGTACATATATATGTAAGTACATATTTAGGTATGCACTCGTATCTACCTCAAGGCAGAATTCTATTCGCGCTGGTGTTTGCACGAAAGCGCGAGTTGGTGTTGCATGTGTGTGTGAAATTCCAATGGTCTGCTGCAGCGATTGCAGCAGCAATAAACAACTTGGTCAGCCGGACTGCAAAAAGACTTTGTCGACGAGGACCACGACAACGAAGTCGAAGAACAGATCGGATAAAAAGGCCACGAAATAAATATAAAATGAAAGGAAAAATCCATTTAAAGCTGAGAATGCTGCTAAGAACAGCCAAAGCACATATATTAGTTTGTACATACATATGTATATGTAAATAAAAAACAATTTAAGCCCCGAAAACCAAGTAGCCAAAAAGAAGTAATGTGCGTCCCAAATCAATTCCAAGAATGAATAAAATATGTCAAAGGCTAAAGTTGAAATAACACCATACCTAACAAATCCAAATGCAACTAATAACTTGATGGTGTTGCGGCAGAGGCTCCGAGTAATAAGTTTAATATCTTTTCACCATTAGTTAAGTGGCAAGATTCTGTAACCAGTTAGCTGCAATTTTCGGATCGCTATCGCACCTTTTTACGCATGATATAAATGTTTTTGCGTCAAAAAGTGTGATAGCGATTCGAAAATTGTCGCTAACTAATTACAGAATCTCCTCCAGGTCCTGTTCAAACCATTAAAGTCGTTTGGGATCGATGGCATCATACCTGCGCAGGCTGCAAAGGGCTCTGAAGGGGTCGTGCAATTGGTTGGATCATATTTATGCGAACTGCGTGAGGACCGGGTACATCCCCATGGCTTGCAGGGTAGTCAGTATTGCGTTCATCCCGAAGGCCGGAAAAGGCTCTCATTTTTCCCCTATGGATTTAAGGACTATCAGCCTCTTCGTGTTTGAAAAAAACGCGTTTGCTAAAAACGCTAGAGAGACCTGTACCTGTACATAAGAAACACGATTCCTCATGACTATCAGTCAAGGGTTCAATATTTTATTTACAAGAAAAGGACGGTGAATACCGCCCTGCACACATTGGTAAAATGGTCAGAGGAAGCCTTCACGCCTGAAGATTATGTAGTTCCAGCCTTCTTCGATGTCGAGGGGGCCTAGTCAAGTATATTCATAATCGGGGGGTTGAAACCAACCCAATAAGCTTACTTCGTGACAAAGCTGTGGCGGCGTAGTGGGGGGCATCTGCGCTCAGGACAGAGTCAATAGGAGCACTCCACAAAGTGGTGTTCTCTTTCCCCTGCTCTGGGTTGCGGTTGTAAACGACCTTCTAGTGGATCTGGAAATAGTGGGCTGTCGGGTGGTCCTATGTACACGGGGGGCAGGAAGCGAAGATAGGTTGCATAAAAATGTCGACAAAATCTGAAAGCAGGGTTGTATTTGTTGATATCTTAAGGTTAAGAATCCGCTTAAATTGAAATCCTAGCTGCTCCTGTTTTAAAGATATCCACATTTTATATACTTCTGATAGGATATATTTGCAAAAGAGGAAGGCGTACTTCTCGATAATTAGAGCATATTTATACGAAAAGAAATCTCATACAAATCTGTTCCCCTTTTTTAACTCACTAAAACGGATCAAATCAATGTGAAACATTTTCATTTTTTCCTACCGAAAGAATAATTGATCGAGATTTATTGGGCGCTACCGGTATACAACTTAGATAAAACACCACAATTACCTTTTTCTGTAGCGTGAACTTTCTCATTACAAACACTTTCAATATCGCAATATATGTATGTATGTATACAATATTGTATGCTATATAATACGGTAGTAATTTTTTATTAAAGGTTTGTTGCTATAAGCAAGTAGCGCAGGCAAGTCGCACTGCGCTTGTGCAAGAAATAAAAATGCTCTAACTTAGGCCAACGGTACTCCTCATAATAAGTAAATAAATTCAAAGCTTGTATGAGATTTATTTTGGTATTTATGTACTCTTCTGTCAGGAAATAATGACTATTGTACATCCAGAACACAAATGCGATCATAAAGAAAATCGCATGAAAGTATGCGCTTTGTGTGTAGGGCTGCCAGACGTCCCGGTTTTCCCGGACATGTCCCGGTTTTAGACTATTTGTCCCGGTGTCCCGATCCAACCTTAAAATGTCCCGGGTTTCATTTAAGTGTCCCGGTTTTCGATTTGATTGCACAAATTTTGCTTAAAAATGACTACGCTGAGAGAAAAAAGGCGTTGTAATATTAAGAAAAATTTTATGAATTTACTGGGGGAAATAACGCATAGTAAACATGAATATGTTTTATTTGATTATCGTTTTGAAATGTTCGTACTTAAAAACAATACTTTCATACCACGCACACGTGGTGTTGAATCAAACTGAACATTTGAATGCACATTTACATGTCTGGCTGTAGCTGAGTGCACGAAGATGCTTGCCACAATTTGCTAATTTCCAGAGCGTCAGGGTTCAAATCCCATTACAGACAGCATGGAATTTAAATAAATTTTTTTTTAACTTAATTATGAAAAAGCATCCGTTAAGTGCAAAGCGCTTCATTTTATTATTGGCGTATTTCAATTGAATATTTCTATACTAAATACTAAAATTTGTATACTTAAATTATTACGAGTTGGGTTGGTGCTCTTTCATATGCGATTTTTTTTTTAAATGTAGCACGTTTTGCATAAGCAATAGTTGATGATTAATATAAGTATGTACCTAAATACGTTAAAATGACATGCACAGAGTTTTACAATTATAGCAAAAGCCAGAAGTTTTGAAACAAGCTCACAGCAACGAAACAAATGACTGATATTTTAATGTTACCTTGTATTTATTTTTTTTTTTCGTGAAACCTAGATTACTTATAAGTACCGTGCCGTACAAAATTATTGGCTCGGAGACACTTTCATCTGATCACAATTTCTAATCAGATCTTTTAGAAAAATGTTTAAAATGTAGCTTTTGAGCCAATTAGTAAAGTGCAAGTCTGAAGTTACCAGAAAATTTCGTTGATTTTTTGCAATTATTTATTTTTTGCTGACAGTGTCTTCCACATACAAAAAAATGTCGAACATAGTTTGTATGGAAGAAACTCTCAGTAAAAACAATACCAAATATATTGCCTCGTTCAAAGCCATGAGCAAAATCGTGAATACATGGTTTTCCGCAAAACAAGCGGATCTTAGTAATTTTGATAAAAATCTTAACGAACTCCGCACAGCTTTGAAAAGTACTGGAATTTCTCAAACTGTCAAAATCCATTTTATCCTTAAACATTTAAAGCAATCTATTTCATTCTTGAATAACGATGGTTTAGGATTATGGTCCGAGCAGGCCGGGAAGTCAGTTCATAGGGAATTCATTAAATTCTGGGATAGATTCAAAATAAATATGATTGATAAACCAACTTTTGTGAGTCGCCTGAAGAAAACTGTAATGACATTTTCATTCCAGCATATATAAAAACTTAACTAAATAATAAAATATTTAAATACTAAAATGTGTGACTATATTATATGGTAAGCCAACAAAAAAAATAAAAGGAAACAAAAAACAAATATAAAAAAATAAAGCAAGAAAAAAATATAAAAAAATAAAACCAAAAAAAGAACAAAGAGGTGCAAAGTAAGTTGCCTCTACGTGGTGCGCCTTGGAAACGATTGAAACCGGCTAAAAACTTACATAAACTTATATTTTCACATAATATATATACACACATTTACTCACACATACATTGTTGAATATTTAATGCACAAGGATGTTTTTCTCTTTCGCAAAAGTCGGTCCTATCATAGCTATGTAAAATGTGGATATCTTTAAAACAGGAGCAGCTAGGATTTCAATTCAAAGGGATTCTTAACCTAAAAATATCAACAAAAACAACCCTGCTTTCAGTTTTTGTCGACATTTTTATGCAACCTATCTTTGCGTCCTGCCCACCGTGTGTAAATGATGTGTAACTTTTGGTTAAGGGATGATTTATATACACCGTTTTTGATCTGGCTCAAGGTTACCTAAACTAGGTGGGCGATCAACGGTGGCTGTCGTAAAAACCTAACATTGAGGAAAGGGAAGCTATCAGTAAAAGGTGGGGTCTCTCGCCCGAATTAATTCATTAGCTCTAGGAAACCAGATCTAAGCCTATATTGTTTCAAGGAGCCCTTGTCAGGTGGAACTCACTAGAAAAGGCTACACTTGTAAAACAGGAATTAGCGGAGCACTAGGAACCACACCTATGCTGGCGCTTAACATACATATGTTGAACACGGCGCAGGCGGATATTGCAGACAAAATTGTTGCAGCGCGAACTGCTATTAGGCTAAGGGAAACCGGGAGCTTTTGTGACATAAAAAAGGAAAAGAAGACGTTTCTCTGCACACGATACCTCTCAAGACCTAGTGATTGGGGTTCTGATATACCATTGTGCGATTGGTACTCATGCGGTGAGACTAGGAATTTCAGCTGATCCGTTTGCATCCGCTGTCAAGAGCAATATGAAGTGAAATCATCTCCAAACTTTTTTTTAAACTGTCCAACCTTCGCGAGGGTAATATGGAAGCATTTTGGCTCGCTTTCTGAACAAACACTGAGCTCTCAGGGATCGAAATTAGCCGCATTAGAAATTTCGAAATCGGCTCGTGGCGTTAACTTAATCCAACCTAATCTGTACTTCTTTGAGCTATGAAATAGTTGGTCACATTAGGCATGATGGACATTTTTGTGATCAGACCTAGTCCCATAGTCCGTTAATAGAGGTTTCGTAATGGGCTCTAAATTGCCCAATTAAGAAACCAAAAATCACTCTTCAACTCTATGCATTGATCAATATCCCTTCATTTTTGGCTGTGGCCTAAACAAAAATATATCGCCAATTGGCCCTTCCATTGTATGCTATTGTGGAGGTCCTTTCTTTTGTTGACCACTCACCGCCCAAAGATCTTGTGTAGAATAGTCCTCTCGAAAGCCCCCCTTAAGCCTTCTCATATTGATTCGCATCGTCTATGTTCCTGCATAGTACTTCGGCTCTTCGTCGAGCCATTATGCTAACGACTTCTTTGGCTTGTTTGTTTTTAAACCACATAATCGAAGTAAGTTGGGGGATATATAAGGACCCCTCAGCGAACCTCATTTTTTGGCTGCCGGACTTTTTTGCAGCGTTTTTCCGGCGGAGGTGGCCGCTTTTGAAGAGACAGCCGACTGGCTAAACGCCAGTATACTATCAATTAGAAGGATGAACATATACTGTGATAGCCAAGCAGAAATTAGGACTCTGGTTCCCTTATGGTAACATGAAACATTTTCACGGAATGCCTAATCTCTCCTTCGATAACCTCGGATTACTCCTAAAATTAAGCCGATATGGGTCCCAGGATGAATTGACTAGGCAAAGCAAACTGGAAAGGAGGATTGTAGTCAGCTCATCGATACGCAAAGTTGCAAAGTTTTCTGGCCGCTGGTACACCGCGGGTAGTCAAAAGACCTCCTGCAGCTGGCTAACGACTAATTATCGATTTTGATAGGTGTTCTTGTCTGGGCACTATCCATTAGGAGCCTATGCGTCTCGAACTCTGACTGTCGCAGATGCTTGGAAAATTTTATTTTGCAGAATTCTGCAGAAATTGCGATGTTTGGCCTTCGGGGTGTTCGTGGTTAATGCAATAAACAATCATAAATTACACCAAAAATTCATACTTATACTCACCAACATCTTTTTAAACCTATCTCCATGATCAATGCAATCTTTAGGGATTCCATACGACTATTAAAATACGTAGCGTAAAATTCGTGGCGATTCATTAACCTCAGTTCAGTATCTAAGCAACTGTTGAAGTGAAAATATTACGTCGTATTATGCAACTACTCAAATGGTATTGTTCACAAGAATGAAAATAATTGTGAGACCTCAAGAAATCAAGCAGGAAAAAGGCAGAAGACCAGGTAGAACTAAGTAAGTCTGCACACGGATACAAAAAAAAAATTGGCAAACAAATCGTTTAGAAAATATAACGACGACAGGACGCAATCATTGCAATGGATAGTCAATGTAAATTTGAGAAGTAAAATCTGTATATATTTACATTCGGCAATATTTGTGTAAACACATTGAAAATCCTTTTTTAACTCAAAATGTTTAGCAGAGTGCGAAAAATGTAATGCACTACAGCATCTTAGACGCCTATATCAAGGGGCTGTCCTTTTTTACTCCATCCATACTAGGTATCATTGATGACAGCCTTTGAAGCTGAGGGCATCAACCAGTTGGGCAGGCCTTCCACATTGGGATTAAACATTCCATGTGTATGCCAGAAAATCACTATGAAGGCCTGATTATACCGGCAGATTTTGTATAAAGTTAATGGAAACTGAATATCTGGCAGAGCAGCGGTATCACGCTACTGCTTCCTCATTTTACCCAGCTCTCAAACAGAAGTTTGTTCGGATACTATGTAGTTGTGGATTCGCCTGAAGTCGCTTTATAACTGACCTAACGATATCCCAACGGCTCAGGGAAATATACTGGATACATTTACCTAATTAAAGATTGATTTCATATTATGTATATGTATATTAGTTTAATACACGCATGCAATTATTACAAATAAAAAATAAAATATAAATATTGCATACGTAAATACAAACACTTATTTAGCAAATCTGAGATTACTCCATTAGGACGAATATGGCGCTTTATGGAATTATTTATTTAGAAGTACTACATTATTACACGTTTGAGAGGAATGCGGGAGATATTAGGTTTGTTCGTCGAGCAAAAAATTTGCACGAATTTGTACGAATTATCACGATTTTTGCCCAAATCGCGTTCGTGCAGACCAAAAAAATATCCAACACTCAAAAATTGTGAGAGCAAAGTGACAGTTCTCTTGGAGAGAAGTTGCAAATTCTTGCTGGAAAAAATTTTGCCAGCAAGAATTTGCAAACACGAAAAACATGTGGTTGTGGCGCATGGTTGCATTTTTGTCTACAATGATTTGAATAAATTAGTTCGTTAAATTTAAAAATTTATAAACACGAGCGATTTTTTGTTGAAAAAAGGAAGTAAATAATTGTTGATATAGGCTGCGTTTCTTTATACATTCCGGATAATCCCATTTCACACCCGGAATAAACAGAATACGTTTGAAATATACGTTAACATATCATCAGGAACGTTCTAAAGAATAAGTAAACAAAAAAGGTTTATTCCAAACGTTCAGAATGAATAAAGAAATTCAGCCTTAATTAATTTAGTTAATTCCAATGATTTGAACTTAATTCGGCTGAAAAAAATGGTATTCGCAATCGGAATGCAATTGCAACCAGAGTCGATTTAAGAAACCCGACAGCTAGTACGATGAAGAAATTGAAATGTATGTTAAAGAAAGTCAGAACAACAAGAAATATACATGTATATCCTGTTTTTGGCCATCCGAAAGAATTTTAAAAATTCTATAAAAATTTTTTATGTTTGAAATGCAACCGTGGACGCCAGCTGGCAGCGAAACTTGCAAATTCCTGCAAATTTGCGTTCGTGCAGAAATTTGCAAGTTTCTCAACATGAGAGAGAATTTGAGAGAATTTTTTCTTACTCTCTGATATTTTGAGTGTTGGATAATTCTTGCTGGATTTTCGACGAACAAACCTTTTATGTGTGCACAGCACGATTGAGAGAAATAGAGGTTGCGCCCATCACGGTACCGCTATTCCTCTCTCAGTGACTTTGACAGAATCGTTGTTTGAATGACGTCACACTTGTGCAAATTGTTTACGTTTTCCTTGCAACATTTTTTCTTCTTCTTCCATTCTTGCTCACGTTTTGGCATTTCTCTCCCGCAATTGCACCAGTGTGACGTCACACAAAAGTAATTCTCAAATATCCTCTCTGATGGGCGCAATCTTGTATTCTATCTTTCTTGTGTGCACAGATTATTATAAAAGTACTCCCTCGTTGTACAAAATAACACGCTTATACACAGAAGTATAGGGAGTAATAGTAAACACGCAAGATAGTGCAAGCATATGTATGTGTTTGACCAAATTTCGCATGCCACTCCGGACCATGCCACTTGAGGTTGCTACTGCGCTCAGAAATTGCCGCGCGCAAGCTTGAAATGCTTTTGGGCTGCATACCTTACTTTCCTCTTCTTCTTCGGCTCGGCGCCGGTCAGCTCGGTTCCGCTCATTCAAGTAACTGGCCGTCTCCACAGGATAAAGTTTATATCTTGATACATATGTCAGAATATAATTTGCCAATGGAGACCGCTCATTGCTCTTCGAGAGCAATATATATCAGAGCTTATATCTTGCCATCTATTGCCGGCAATAAACTGTCAGTTTGGTCGTTTGACAGCAGTATTTTCATTTTACCGANATTGGACTTGCAGCTTGCGTAGTGTTCTCGCGCGCCCGAACTGGTTTCATCGCCACAGCAGGATAGTTGCAAGCTGTTGCTGATGGTGCTGCTGTGGTTGCGATTGCCGCTCTGAAGGCTAACTATTTTTATTACGATTCTTTTATTCATGTTTTTAATACGAGTTTGTTTTTACTTACGTTAGGAACACCCAAATAAACACATGCATACATATACAAACATATGTACATACACACAAGTATTTGTACAAACCCTGCCGGAGTAGTTAAAAATTACACTTCTTTCAATAACAACTAATTGCAATTTCTTGCAACGAACTGATTTATTTAACATGGCGATGTCATAGGAAGCAGTCGATTGTCCCATATTGCATTTCTTTTAAATTTGTTTACTTGTAATTTAAATTCAACAACTTAAATGAAACGAAGTTAAAGAAAAGGAATGGCGAAAGAGAAAATGGAATCAAAACTGCCCCACTCTGAATTTGTCTTAAGTAAATTGAAATGTTAATTTTTGAAACTGACTTATTTGTTCCGTGTGGGTGCTTATGTACATATAAGTATATAAGAACATATAGTGTCCTTTTTATTGGTACGAGTTGGCAACACACATTCATTGCTCCATTGATTTAAAAGTTATAGCTTCGCAACTGAAGCTCCAATCGATGCACGAATGACAAGAATGCAATACTTTTATTTGGCCAGCTTTCAGACAGATGGGACAGCGGGTTGTGGCTGAGAAGGAAGCGCCGGATGGTATCTTGAAATATTTATGCTGCAGCAGATGTACATTCTTAAGAGCATTTCTTTGCTCAAACCTTACGCACAAAAACTTCAGAACTTCAGAACCTCAGAAGTACAAATGTATGGACAATAAAGTTCAACTATAACAACAACGACCACAAATCATATGATTTACTATATTATTTGCCGAAGAAGTGGTGTAGCTTCTGGTATAGGTACACCGTACATATATTTTGTATATAAATACTTGCTTATACACAATTATAGTTACGTATGCATTAGGGTTGTTAATTTTTTTGCTTTTTACTATCCCGGGATTTTCGGGTTGTCTATATCACAATCCCTGGATTTAGATATTCATTACTTTTCAACAACTTAAATAGAAAAAAATTGCTTCTATAGCATTTCAGAAGCTCTCCTACCGTAAAATTAATAATGGGTTTGAAACCTAATTTTTATATAAAGTGGCGTTTTGATTTATTCTCTCTTACGTCAGGATTTATTTTAAAGGACTTTATAGTTTTAAAGATATGATTAATTGCAAAAAAAAAAGGAAATTTCTTCAAAATTCAAAAAAAAAAATTAAATTTTCTGGATTCACAAGGGCGAATAGGTAAGTTCTTAAGCTGATAACCTTAGAAGGACGAAATTCGATGATGTTATCGAGTTTATACAGGGGCGCACCCAGGAATATATTTTAGGGGGGTTTTATATTTCTGAAGATATATCACCGGAAAATACTGAAAATTTGCTTCAGATAATACCCTTTTTAAAATACATTTATGCAAGTTTTATGTACAGTATGTAATAAATAAATAAACGCTTTAAAATTCATAAACTGCACTTTATTTACAGATTAACAGAACCCAAACGCTTTTAACCGACTTCAAAAAAAGGGAGGTTATCATCTCACCGGAATACATAACTTTGGACCACGTGAACCGTTTTCAATAATCCTTTTTTTATTAGAAAGCTAGTACCTCAAGGTTCGTCCCGTAATTTGTTTTAGAGATCCGATGATTGGATCATGAAGAAATTAACGGTACCCCTAAATTTGAATATGAGAATTGAAGTCGGTTGTGTTCTTTCCTTAAAAACTACTTGCTTAATAAAAAGTTCTATAAACTCAAGATGCGCTCAACTTTCAAAAGTACCTAATAAAAAATTTTAAAAAAGAGTCAGTAAAAATAAATTTATTGATTCCATGAATTTTTGCACTTCTATGTTCATTTTTTCGATTTCTGGTTTTCGATAGAGATGGTGATTTTTCACGATTGCTAAATTTTTTTAATATTTCAAATACCGAAAAAATTAACTGAACTCTCAAGAAAAACGAAAAATTCATATAAAACGACGGACGAGAAATGGAAAAGAAATTTTCTTCTACCAAAATTTCTTAAATCAGTTTGCAGCACTCAAGAAAAAAATGCTCGTATATTTATTCCCTCATGAAAATTTACAGCAAAAGCAAAGCGCTTTTTCAAGCAACAGAAAGTATAATAAATATTTCTTATAATTTCCTTGAGAGCTGGATTGTTAGCTTTAAGATACAGATTGTATTTGAGGTTATTAGCTTTAGGGGGGGTTTAAACCCCAAAAACCCACCCCTTGTGTGCGCTAATGAGTTTATATAAGTCCTTAATATGTAATTTTGTCAAAAGCAAATACTGCGATATTTCAAGGATACAATTTTAAAAGGACATTTGCAATACTTACCAGTACTTATGTACCAAAAAATTGAATCTGTTTAAATTCTACAGAACTTCCTTTTTAATTTGATACCCATACTTCTTCCCTAAGCACATTTCACTGAATTTTTTAAATCATTACTTACTGACGTTATTCGACGGGTATTGTAAATTCATCCTCAATTATGTTACACAAGAAAGGGTTTATGAAGCATGCAAACGTACATTTAAATAATTTCAAATCGGCAAATCTTTTTTCGAAGTCTGCTTTTAAATCATGTGCAATTTTTTTTTTTTTTTTAGCCATGGAAAACGATGAAATATTTTTTTTGAGATCATGGATAAAGCGACATTTTTATTCTCTCTTTGTAGAAACAAATACAAGTTTTGCAAATGGGAGGTTCCATGGGAAAGTGGACAACAATGCAATAGTTATTTTCTTTATAAAACTATCCAACGTGTGGTTAAGACATTTGTAAAAATCTTGAATAAACCAAAAAATAGCAAATTAAAGCTTTAAGTGCATTTTTATTACCTTTTTTACGTTCTGAAATTAAGTCCTAAGTAAATTTTTTGATTGAGTTTAAAGTAGGTTGTGTTGAATGCATTGTCAAATAATTTTCGATTCATAATTAGAGTGTTTGGTAAGAAAAATATTTAGTAGAACCCATCTGCTTTTAATAAAATTGTGTTATATATTAAATGGTGTGACTGCTTTATCTATATGTATTATGAGTTAATATAAAGCAGTATTGCTCTTGTCCCACCCGTGACAAAAAAAGGTAAAAGTTATTATATTTAATTACAGAAGTTGAGGTTGTGTTGTAATGTTAGAAATTAATTGCACATATTTACCACAATTGCATTGTCGTTTCCACATAGTTAGATAAGAATAATTTAACAGTGAAGCATGTCCCACCCGTGGCAGTTATGTGTGGGACAGTTGTCAGAGGTAGGTTTACAGGGGATGCGCGGACTCGTCCATTATCTATATACCCGTGTGGTCAGCTGATTAAGTTAAGTTACATTTTGACCAGTTTTTGGTTTATTTTGTTAATCTAATGTTTTTAGTTTTTTGTTTTATAAAAGTCTAGCACGTTACCTAACTGGAACCAAATTCAACAAACTTTAACAATCACGCCCAAAAATTTCAAAATTTGTGTTCAGAATTTTTAGGTATACAGTTTTGTAGTCCATTAAATTTAAGTAGGTAAAAGTGAAAATTTCTAGACGCTAGGAAATCGCGTTCATTTTTGATAATTTGTTTGGCTGATGGTGCTAAGCATTTTCTTCTATATAAAAGGCACCATCCTAAGATAAAACGTGAGTGGATTGAACCCCTACTTCGCTTCTTAAATTTTTTAATAACTAATCTTTATATGTGGACCACACTAAAAGCTCCTTTTCATATAAAAATTCGCATGTGTCCTACCCATGATAAAAGTTGTCCCACCCGTGACAGAGGAATTTCGGATTTTTTGTATAATAAAGCCATGCTTTTTTGTAGTTTTTGCTTTGTTTGTTTTCCTGGTTCTTTGTTGTGGTTATTATTTGTTGTATTATACAGTTCACACAGAAAAGAGAAATAAATTCGCAGAGTTTCCGTTAAATATATCTACTCCAAAAACCAGGTTCTTTTTTTTTATTCCACTCGTAACAGAAGAAATAAATCAGATTTTTTCCATATAAAAGAAAGCTGGAATTTTTTCGTATTTTGTAATAACTCATATAATAGTCAATTAGGTGTAGCTTTATCAAAATGTAGAATTGTTGAGTACTTTATACTTAAATTTAAACAAGAAAGAAATTTTTTTCTGTACGAATGTCCAACCCGTGACGGGGGAATCGCCCAAATGTTCCATCATATCGGGAAAGAACATTAAGTCAGAAAGCCAATTTTCATTATCCAATTGCGGGTAATGTTCCGATCCTAATTGGCGTATGTGTATATAAAAAGAATAAAATAAAATGAAACACAATGGAAAAAATGTCCAGCAAAGATATATGTATTTTAAAAAGAAAAGAGCCAAAATATTCTAAGCAAAGGTAAAGTGAAAAGAGCCGCACTTTGCTAAGAAAAGAGCCGCATTTGGCTCAAAGAGCTGCGTTTGCCCACCGTTGAGATATACCATTCCTAAAACCTACGCTAACCTTGCTTTGCGGCGCTATGGTAGAGATTTCAAAGATCCCTACACCCAAAAAATTCTGCATAACTCCCTGGTTCGTAACACGAAATTTGTATATCTAGTCTGTAAGATTTGTAAATCATAGACTTAACAAATGAAATGAAATGAAGTGGGTATCGGCAAATTAGAAGGTTAAAGGTTTTTGGGGGAAAAAATGTAATCCATGACGCTTTAGTCATAGATAACGCACTTCTCCCGATCGAGCAGTTATTAGAGGAAGCACGAAACAAGCACTTCCGGCAATATAAACAAAGTTATTAGAAAAGAATGAGAATCGAGCAACGACTGAGTCTAAATGAAACCAACGCAGCGGCCATAGTTAGTGAAGTAAAATACACAATCATTGCAAAAATGGCAACATAGCTGGGCGAACTCCTTTAAAGGAGGTTGGCCGTATACACTAGTCCCAATAATACATAAATGGCTTAGTCGAACAGACGGAGAATTAAACTTTCATATAACGCAGTTCCACGGATGCTTCCGGAAATATTTACACCATTTCGGCCTAGATAACTCACCGCTATGCCCACAGTGACAGGTGGTCGAAGACGCTGAGCATGTCGTTTTAGTTTGCCGTCGTTTTTCGGAAATCAGATCCAGAATAGCATCGTTTTCTGAACATACACTACGACCCACAGTGTTTCGACTATATGGGGGCAGGTAGAAAGAGGTAATGTTGACAGTTGATTAAAAAAAAATCGATTGGGCTAAGAGAGGGGGAAAAAAGTCATAAATACAAAATTTCACATAATTTACTCAACCCCTCTCTCCACGAACGGAACATTTCCAAAAATATACTGCAATCCGCGCGGTACCGACTGATCAGTTTAGTTTCCTTTGGCGCTTAACCCATCAAAGCAAGTGTTGCTTTTTGAACTAAATACATATAATCAGTTCTTTAAGTCTCGTGGAATATTCAGGTGAAGGTATTTATCATTTATTTTTATTTTTATTTTTTTTTTATTGTTTTATTAAGTCATGAAATTAAACACATGTTTTAGAGAATTATATGTTGTTTTCGGATAATTGGAACTTTTCACGCGACTTTGCAAATATAGATATGTTTGTAATTTTCAATTTTATTAATTTTTGATGTTCAGCCAATTTTTGCATAATTTCGCGAAAAGAAATTTTCGAACATGGAAAATTCTCACAAAACATTGGAAGAAAAGATAATCTGCCTTATCCTGAGTTTCGCCTGAAAAAAAATTCACCCGAAAATTTGTCATCCGCCCACAGTAAAACCATGGAAACCAAAAGTGAAAAGTGAAACGGTTCGGGGAAAATTAAACTCTTGATAAGGCTGAATATTTACACCCATGTAATTTTAAAGTATAGTCTTATAGATGTACCAAAATTCTATCACATTTATTGACCGGGCCTATATTTTTGTGAGTTTCGGACGTTATAGTGATCCAATCCTCCCCATATTTTATAGTTAGGGCTTTCTAACAAAAGAGAGTTAGTACAAAATCGAAATCGGATGAAATTTAATGTTTCCGCCCACAAGAGTGGAGAGCGTTACAATTATTCCATCTTTACCAAATTTCACAATTCCCTATTTCTAAGTAAAATTTGAGCACATGTCAAGTTTCAGCGAAATCGGTGCAGGTTTACTATTGTTTCCCACTTCCTCCTTACATCCGAAACACTACGACCTGAAAATATAGTTGACATCGAAGCATGCTTAGGACGCCGCAATAACACAGTTACACCAGCAGCTAAGACGAGAAGGTGGTATAAGAAGAACCATGCCAAGAAGGTGAAAAGCGCATAAAAGTAGGTGCACATGAAACGGCGCACAGTGCACCGAACGTAGACAAGAATTCCAGAGTATAAAATCTTGGAACTTGGACTTTTTGGTATAGTTAATTTGAAAGTCAAAACTCCAATTAAGAAAAATGTATAACTTATCTTGTCATAAAATATATACTAAGCATTATACATAACCACAAAACTATTTTCACTTCGCCGCTTGGCATGTAAAAATAGTTCTAAAAAATTTTTTAAGTTAATCCAGCTTTTTTCGGAATTGGTAACTGATACGAAAAGACCGATTTAATTTTTGAAATTATCGTGATGCAATCCCTTTAGGAGCAAAATTTCAACAAATTTCGACCCTCTTTCCATTTTTGTCTGAAAGGGTACGAAGTGACCAACCAGGGTGGATTTATTCTTTTAAAATACATAACTTTTGTGAGTAGATGCTACTTGTACGTATTAGTCAAAAAGAAATAAATGTTTAACTGATTCAAATTAAATATATAAAAAAAAAAAAAAAAACAAAAACAAATTGATTAAAATTTAGACTTTTGATTTCGTATACATATAAATAAAATACAAATATTGTATCTGGAATAATAAACGTTTTCAGTGTTCACAGAAGACCGAATAGCTTTGGAATATGCTTGAAATGATTGGAATTTTTATTTTGCCCCCAATCACTTTGGGAATTACCAATGAATGCCGCAAATTCCAACAATTTGCGAAGAATTTTCTATACTCTAGTACATACATACATATATATGTATATAGGTACCCTGTGGGGAAAATCTCTAGTTCTGAACTGGTCTGCTTCTAATATATTTAGGGCCAGTACTGGTTCGCGATAAATCTCTTTAGCATACAAACAACCGGCGAATTTAACATGGCGGTGTCCTAGGAAATGTCAATTGTCCCCCGCTCTCTTTTCCGATAGTTCCGAACTAGTTATAAATTCTAAGGTTCCGAACTAGTTCTCAAATCGATAGACGAAAAAAAAGTATTATGATTTTTCAATCTTTTTGGTTCTTCCGTGCGTGCGATTTTCAATTATTTTCAAACAAATGTGTTTTCAATTTGAAATTAAATTTGTTTGAATGGTTTTAAGAAATGTACGTTTACATACCTTTGGCTGTAACTGAGTTTGCAGAGATGCTTGCTGCTATTGGTTAGATTACAGAAGTTCCCAAGATATTAAAATGTTAAAACAAATTTTTGTTTTGTATTACCAAGCTATTAAAAAGCATCTGCGAAGTGCAGAATGAAAGCGTATTTGAACAAAAAAGCCGCCAAACACATATGTATGCAAAGTAAACAAGCCCCCGGCTGCATAAATTTTTCGATAGTTCCGAACTAGTTCTAAATTTGTCACCTTAGATATAGATTTCTAATGGAAAAAGTGAAATTAAATGCTTTTTTTTAAAGTAACACAAATCGCTGATTTTGCACTGGTGGGGATCTAGTTACTATCGGACTGGTTCGTTTTTGACGATAAATATCTAGTATGAAACTAGAAATTTGATTCACTAGTCCACGGCTTCCCTGCAGGGTAGGTCTGAAATGACTGAAAACACAAGCTAGCATACCAAGTATGTATGTATGTACATTAGAGTGGTCAACCAAAACAATTTTCCTAGATAGGGTGTGGGGCACCTTCCAGAATTTTTCCTCTTGCCGAAAGAGGTGCTGGTACTAAACCCTACGTTTCTATGTATAATTTAGAGGATGCTCATGATATTGTGTATTTATATTACTCAAACAATTGGTTAAGTAACCTAAGAACATTTGAAATTTAAATTACCTAAAATATAGCACAAGCTTCAGTTGTCACGGCAACAGTAGCTTTTTTTAAAAATCACCAATATTTTTGCCAGTTTTTCAGCGATATAGTAGCGCATTTCAAGATCATTGGGCAACCTGTATTGGTTGCAGTAGAAAACTGAAAGTAGGTACTGGTATGAAAAGGAAAGAAACTAAGGGGGTGCCCCGTTTTCTAGGATGAAAATTCTTTTCCCCATACAAAAATTGGACCACTCTAACGTACATCCATATATAAATTTATATCAACAAATGTGCACGCAAATATAGCCAATCGTACATACATATACACGCACATATTTACGAAAGCCAAATAACACCATAGCAAAAACGAATTTCAAATAAAAACATTCATACATACAACTACATACATAAATAGATTCACATATACAAAAATAAAATAAGGTAAAGAGCGCATAAATACTAAAACTTGTTTTGACTACGAAACGCGAATGAACCACCGCCTAAGCTGCGCAATCGATTCGAGGCGCGGGTTGATCGTCGCGGGAGGACAGTAGCCAAAGCCAAAGCAATACAAACAGCAAAAGCAACAAAGCAGCAGGCAGCCTTGTGCGCCAACGGAACACTGACTCGCTGGATCGCTTGATTGCTGTTGAATCTCTGGATCGTTGGATCGTTGGATCGTTGGATCGCCGCTACACCGGCTATAGGAATGAGTAAAATAAAGTGAAATTTACGGTGCACCAAATACCATTGGATGCGATTTCGCGCTGCAATGCCAAAGTATGCAGAGCGACATACCAAATCAAGCCAAATTGAATCGAACCTAACCAGACTCACGTACTCGTACATTATGGTGTCCCAAAGAAAAATGAGAACATTTTTCATGCAAAATCGACTTGAAGTTGAACATTTAGTTAAAAATAGCTTTTAGTTTTTCACGTTCCACCTCAGTCGGGTCTACGTAACCGGAAGGATGCAGATTTATGGCTGGTCTAGGACCATCACTTAAGCGAAATTCTACAAATTTGTTTGAGCACTAACAATAAAACTTTCTAATGATGTCTTTCGTTCTTTTGAAAGGAAGCCTTTCATAGGACAGGAAATCTTATTACATTTAAGGAGCAATTCTTGTATATATATATATATATATATGTATATACATCCATAGGGTTCTCGGAACCGACTCTAACGATTTTGATGAAATTTTGTACACAGATAATGTTTTGCATTTTAAGGTTAACTGAATGGGTATTATCTCCGAGAAGACTCGTATAAGGTTGCTGCCTATTCGAAATTAGCTACAAATTAATTAAAGCATCATAATATGGTTATCAAATGGAAGGAATTTTATAAATACCTGATTAAAAATATTTTTGATTTGGTTGCCACCTATTTGAATCGCATATTTATTTAATTTTTTGATTAGCAAAAAAAGTTAAAATATTACTATTCATGGGTACCAAGAGAAGGTTCTTAAACAATGCTTTCCCTATATACAAAGTGTTAACCCTTAGGATAATAGTGTAAGGTTGCCACTTATTTTCGAATGAAAGGTATTGATGAGATCTTTGGTGCAAAAATATTTTCGATCAGGGTTGCCACGCTTCTATGTAATACAAATTTTTATTTTGTTAATTTCAATCCTCATTTTTTGTATGTATACACAGTGCATATACGCTCAAGACATTTACTATTCATCCCAGCGTATTTCTAAATAGGGTTGCCATCTTAATTTTAAAGTAAGAACTTTTTTAATTGATGACAAATGACCAGTATTTGATATTCAAACCTTGAAAACTTTAAAAAGTATACGCACTTCGAGCAAAACTCGGTCAACCTGGTACTAGATATTAAAAGAAAAATGACCGTCTCATGTTTGCTGGATTGCTCTGCAATCTCAGCGAATACCGCTAAGTTTTTAGTACTTCAATGTCGGTTTTTGTAGACTTTGACCTTCCACAAACTATGCTTAACCAGGTCGACGGTTCTTGTAGCCCTACTTTTGCCAGTCCGGGTTGGAGACACAACCACTGATGCCTAGAGATCCTACCTTTTTCACTGCTTTATTCTATAAAGTCTATGATCTTCCGGTATCTTGCAAGCATCGTTGAATTAACTTGACAACGAGCGGTACGTGAGACTTTGCGGGCCGTACACCATCGACGAGTCTCCGAAGAACTACGTTCGAAACTGGGCTTTATGAAGGAACCCGGTCTGGTTGGTCCTCGCTATGAGTCGTATAATTACTTGAACCGGCCCTAAAAGTAGAAACAGTTTTAATATGAATCTTCGGTTGAGGTTAGGTTAAGTTAAAAGTATAGAAATATTTCTTTTAAAAGTTATGTACTTCAATCGAATATTGAAAACCTATTAACGTATATTTACTACGATTGAGCTCTTATAGTATCGCACACGTGAAAAATGTTGAATCCATGCGAATTGTTGTAGCACGTTCTAGTGAACTCGATACAAGTTCTTAGCCAAAAGCTCAACATGTATATATGTATGTATGTTATTAAGACGCAAAGAAAAAACCAACTTCAGGGACACCCTAATATGCTTGTATACTCTCCAAAACAACCACAAAAATGTATACAAGCATAGTTGTGACGACAAGATATGCCTTCCTTCCCCTAAAATTTACGAGTGTAGTGTCCGAGTTTTGCAATATAGTAAACAACAACGAGTTCAAATGAACCCAAATCAGGAGGCAATTACATATTTTAGCTACTTCAGCAAAATTCCAATATATATATGCATGTAGGTTTTTTTTTCTGGGATGACGTGAACAGGGAACTCTCCTGAGTACTACTATACCGGCATAGTAGTATGCACGACTTGCCGCCTCACAGATACACCTGCGAACTAAAACCTCCACTAACCACTCTCCCCGCGGCACTGCCATTTAAGGTATTATCTCACGGGGCTGGTTGGCCAATAGGCTCGCTACATTATTTAACCGGTTCTAGCTAGTTCAAATCGTCTTAGATCTTCAAGAATTTCAGAGTTATGTGCGGACATTTAATGCCAGTTCTCTGCTGATTTTAATATATAGTCTACAATGTTGCCACCCTGCAGTTTATTTCGGGTTTCAGGGGCATATCGAGGGCAAAAGAATACTATGTGTTCCGCGTTTTCAGTAAGGCATGTGCAAGTCGGACAGTGTGGGGAATATCCATGCCTAAATCTTTTTAGCTACTCTCGGTAGGAGCCATGTCCTGAAAGAAACTGTGTTAAGTAGTAATTTGAATCTCCGTGGGCTCTTTCCAGCCATTTTTTAATGCATATAATAAGCTTATGAGTCCACCTATCTGTTTCCGATTTATCCCAACGCTTTTGCCAGATCTCCATAGAGCGACATCTTTTCTGCTCTGTAACCCTCTTTTCGGTTTAAACTGGTATTTCCCGCAGGTAAACGCTTATACACTCTTTGCATCTCGTTTACCAGGATATCTAAGGGAATCAGTCTGGCAATTACGAAGTATGCTAAGTAGTAGACTAAAACTGCCCGTATTTCCATACCACTTACTTTCAACGTTCGATAAAGGGGTCTGAGTTGGAGCAAGCGGTGCGCCCTGCGAGAAAACTGATCCTATATGCTATAAATACGGAGACCATCCGTCCTCTGTTATACGGGACAGTCCTCTTTTTTCGTCATTGGTCCTGGTAATTTATTTATTTTATACGGGACGCCACTTGTTCTGAATTTCTTCCAATGTCCGGTATTTGTCCCGTATTCGGTATTTTAGCGCCTTTGCGTTATAATGACATGTCTACGCGTTAAAAATGGCATGTCTATGCACGAGTTTTTATTTTTAAGTCTGTACGCTTGCGATTCGAATAAAGGAGCACATTCATATGTAGATGGTTTCTGAAGTTATAATTTTGCGTAGAAAAACTGGGTATCTGTGAGTATGAATCGAAAATAGACGTTAATGATTTCTAAAAGAAATTTTACTAGTATTTAGCTTTTACTTTAAAATTTCAAACTTTGCTTACGTATTTATGTGGATTCCGAACCCCACAAAAAATACACACGGTTTGCTGTTCAATGTGCGGGTGTGTAGGCAGCTTTAAAATTTTGTGAAGAGAGAAGATATTCATTAGGCGAAACTACCAAACCAAAAAAAAATTATTGCAGATTGTACTAGGGATTGTATCTTCAACATAAGAAGCTCCAAATAAGATGACTACCAGGAGAATGTTGTAAAAGTAAAGAAGTTCTCAAAGATGAAAGGGTACGTTTTACATTCAGCCCGTTCCGGATGATATTCAGTACAGTGCGCTTGGTCGAAATCCGAGTCTGACAATAATCCGTTGAATACCACTCGTGTTTAAAAAGTAGTCGCATATTTTCATCATGTTACCCTGCCTAGGAATTTTGCGGGGTAAAAATCCCGAACAAAAAGTACAAAGTTATGGAAAAATATTCTACGGATGTGTGCACAGGTAGTATCAGTAGAGCAACTGATTTTATTTTTTTTTATTACGTCTCGAAAATGCCAAATATTTTTAATTTATTCTCACAAAGATTCTAAATAGTTAAAATCTATTTGCACGTGAAACCTTTTTCTATATCAAACAAGTGATTAAATACCAGCTTTTGGAACGTTCGCCCAACTAAGCATCATAACCGCTGATTACTGGGCCTTGCAAAGGATGGATCAATGCTTCGAAAAGCAAATAAATTTACTAAGCGAGAAAGTTGCAAAAATTTTTTTTCTAATTTAAATTTTTTATTTTTTATTTTTGTTTGCATTTCACATGGCACGCGTTGATTTAGAGGAAAAAATCAGTTTTTGACACTTTCGATACCAGAAGCAACAACAAAATACACGTAAACGTGGTTTTTGCTCTAATGATACTTCCTGGCCATTTTTTTCAAAAAGTAGCTAATAGTAGTAGCCGTACTCAGAAACATTCGAATTTTCTGATAGCGATTCTCGTTCAGAACTATTAAAATCGAAAATTGCTGATTTGGAAAGTTGTTGAAGCTTCATTTTGGAGATCGATAACCCCTGACACCGACTTTTTAGAAATAGGCTTATTTTGAAACTTTCTATATACACATTTTCTATATACAAAAGAGAGGTCGAATAAGCCGTGTACACGATAACTCGATCAACAATTGAGATATCTAAACGAAATTTGGTATGTAGATTGGCCTTTACCTAAGGTAGGTTAGTATTGAAAATGGGTGAAATCGGACCATAACCACGCCCAATTCCCATACAACGGTAGTTTTTAGAAAAACGAAAACTGCTATATTTTAGTAACTACTGAAGATTATTCACTCAAAATTGATAACCGCTCCTCCGATTCCTCCAAACTTGACACAGTTGTAAGCCTTAATACAACATACCAAACAGTTGAAAATTTTTAAAATCTGACAATAACTACGCCCACATCCCATATAACAGTAATTTAGAAAATACGAAATCTTCGATAAATCAGTAAACACAGAAGCTAATTTATTCAAAATTGATGTTTACAATAATTCTTTAGCAAAAAACACGTCTATGATAAAATTTTGGAAAATGGGCGTGGTACCGCCAACTTATGACCAGGTATGTATATCTCGGTAACCGTTAGATCAATTTGCGCCAAACTTGGTACGATTTCGCCTACCACATAAAAGCAACACGTTAAAAATTATTGAAATTGGACTAAAATTACTCCCACTTTTCATATAACGGTAAATTTCAGAAATTCTTGAAACTTCGATATTTCGAAATTTAGGGACGCTAATTTACTCAAAATTGATACTACTAACAATCCCTTGAAAATGAGTAACATTATTATAGAATTTCGGAAAGTGGGATTGATACGGCCCACATCTGACTATACAAGTTTATCTCATTAAGTATAACTGAACATACTATCGAAATTGTTAGAAATAGGGGTAAACCATTCTTCTTACCATGTAATGGCAGTTTTAAGAAAGTGAAAAACTATATTCTTCTAAGCATAGGTTACAAGGTCTTATCGAGCGTATTGTGTGAAAGACTGAAGCCCACCGCCAATGAACTGATTGGACCTTATCAGTGTGGCTTTAGACCTGGCAAATCCAACATAGACCAGGTATTCCAATACGCCAAATCTTGGAAAATACCCGCGAGAAAAGGATCGACACTAACCACCTATTCGTCGACTTTAAGCCCGCTTTTGACAGCACTAAAAGGAGTTGCCTATACGCCGATATGTCTGAATTTGGCATCCCCTCAAAACTCATACGGGTATATAAATGACGTTGAGCAATACCACCAGCTCCGTCAGAATTGGGAAAGACCTATCCGAGCCGTTCGCAACCAAACCGGGTTTCAGACAGGGCGACTCCCTTTCATGTGACTGCTTTAATCTGATGTTGGAGAAGTTAATAAGAGCTGCAGAACTGAACCGCTCAGGAACAATTTACTACAAGAGCGTGCAATTGCTGGCTTATGCCGATGACATCGACATCATCGGTAACAAAAACCGCGAAGTCTGTTCTGCCTTTTCCAAGTTGGATAGGGAAGCAAAGCGCATGGGTCTGGTGGTAAACGAGGACAAGACGAAGTATCTCCTGTCATCAAACAAACAGTCAGCACATTCGCGCCTTGGCACCCACGTCACTGTTGACAGTTACAATTTCGAGAAAGTAGAGAATTTCGTTTACTTGGGAACCAGCATTAACACCGATAATAATGTCAGCATTGAAATCCAACGCAGAATCACTCTTGCCAACAAGTGCTACTTTGGACTGAGTAGGCAATTCAGGAGTAAAGTCCTCTCTCGACGTACGAAAACCACGCTCTATAAGTCACTCATCATGCCCGTGCTGGTATATGGCGCAGAAGCATGGACAATGACAACATCCGATGCAACATCCGATGAGGCGTTTGAGAGAAAGATTTTGCGGAAGATTTACGAGCCTTTACGCGTTGGCGNGCTCTGAAAGTATTCAACTCGGAACCTGCTGGTGGTAACAGAGGAAGAGGGAGGCCCCCACTGCGATGGAAAGATCAGGTGGAGAAGGACTTGGCTTCACTTGGCGTTTCCAA
>NW_016158207.1:43115-85510 GCF_001687245.7 Rhagoletis zephyria | reverse complement strand
AGTACCGCAGACGATGGAACGATGAGCTGTATGAGCTTTACAACGATATGGACATAGTGCAGCGAATTAAAATACAGCGGCTCCAGCTCTGAAAGTATTCAACTCGGAACCTGCTGGTGGTAACAGAGGAAGAGGGAGGCCCCCACTGCGATGGAAAGATCAGATGGAGAAGGACTTGGCTGCACTTGGCGTTTCCAATGGGCGCCAGTTGGCACAGAGGAGAAACGACTGGCGTGCTTTACTGAACTCGGCCAAAATCGCTTAGGCGGTTACAGCGCCAAAGAAGAAGAAGAAAAACTATATTTAATATTTGCGCCGGGTATTTAATGTTCGGCTCCACCCGAACTTAGACCTTTTTACTTGCTATTATGTCAAAATTCGTCCGCAAAAATTTGCAGAAATAGCAAGAATTAATGCACCGTTCTTGCAGCTTAGCAATTCCCCATGTTATTTGTGTTAAATTTATTTTAGGAGCTCCCGGTACAAGCAAATAATTAGCTTAAAAGGCTAAACTTTGTTATAAGAATTGTTATCCACTAAACTTACTTTTGTGTTATATTAGTATAAGTACCTTTTTAACTGCAATTTTGTTTTAATAATAATGCAAAATATGCATATTGCGTATTTTTTAATATATCCCTCATCAATAGGTTTTTATTTTAAAACAATTTTTTTTTTGGCAGAAAATGATCTCCATTAGCAATTTGTTAAAAATAATGGGTCTACTCATAGATGAAATAAAGTCGAGTCTAATGTTAGGCGCAGCTTTTTTGACAGATTCCATTGAAAACTATTTCAAAAAGCTATAATTGGCCGATTTTATTTCGACTATGAATATGCCCCAATATGTTTCGAGAGGTGAAATAATGAAAGTCTTTATATACATGGTATAAGTTAAACTAACCGAAGTTAAGTTTATTAAAAAAATTTATTTTTACGGCAGCAAGCCGTGTTGTTTATTCAAACTCAAATTAGGACTGATTACAATGTTTGTTTTCACTTAAGTCTATACCTCAGGTGCGATGCCTTGGCCTTGGTTGAGGGTGTCCAGACTTGTAGTCAGCAGTTTCGCGGATGCGCGTGCAAGAATTGGAATGCAGGTGCACTTCAGTAGCGTGAGAAAAAAATTTTTGGAATTTTGAATGTTAGCTACGTTAACTCCTCCCTTCTTAAAAACGCTTGTCCTCGAGCGTCTGGAAAACTTGGAAGGTCCTTGTTTCAGGTGTAGGGACCTGGATGGTGGCTTCTTGAAGCTGGCTATCATGAGCACCGGATTCTGCTGGGTTTTCAACTTGGCTTGCTGATTTAGTTTTTTTTATAAAAACGATTCTTGGTGCTGGCTAAGAGGATAATTACTATAAAAATAGTAACCCCTGCGGAAATGCGATTTACTGATCTTTCTATTTGCAGTGACTGGATTTCTACGGTCTTATTTATATGTAGCTCACTAAGTGCCTCTAGTGAAAGGAGCTTTGTTATGCTTTCTTCTATTGGCGTTGGCTGAGCAATTGCTGGCATCACTTTTACTGCGGGTGATTCAAAATTTTTGTATGTTCGCTCATTGTTAGCTATGGATGCGTTTTTGAAATTTATTATGTAAGTGCCGTTCATGGTTCGCACGGTGCCGTCTACTAAAACGTTGATGATTGATGTGATAATCGTTGAGGAAAACGATCCCGGGCGCAATGAGCTCGTCTCTTGGAATATGGTGACAGTTTATCATGTGGCATGAAGAATTGAGGCTTTTCATTAGGTTAGGTATACAGAAATCGTTTCTTAAGTCTAAAAAGTCATCCTGATTACAAATACTAATTTTATTGTATTTTTTATATTGGTTTTTAATTCCTAATATTTCATATTTGTTTCTAAGTACATTGTTAAATTTCAAGTTTACCATGACATTATTTTTCATTACTGATTTTATTATATAATTGTTATAAACTTCCCTTGTTGTTAAGGGCATCTTCATGATGTAGAAAATTGTTGTAGAATTACTTAGTACACTAATTTCTGCTAATTCTAGAGCCTCTTCTACAGTATTGAAGGGCATATTTTCTTTATTAAATTCTTTAACAGTTATTTCAATTTCATTCTTATTTAGAATAATAGTGTTTACAATTCCTAACCTAGCCCATTGTATGGCGTATTTTATATTAATAATTTCTTCCTTTATTAATCTTAGCCTGCTTTGCAACTTTAACGCTATTTCATTCGCGATCATATTGTCATTTCTAATTGAATGTAGTATGACATTAAAGGGTGATTTTTTTGAGGTTAGGATTTTCATGCATTAGTATTTGACAGATCACGTGGGATTTCAGACATGGTGTCAAAGAGAAAGATGCTCAGTATGCTTTGACATTTCATCATGAATAGACTTACTAACGAGCAACGCTTGCAAATCATTGAATTTTATTACCAAAATCAGTGTTCGGTTCGCTTTACGTCCGATTTATGGTCTACATAATCGACCAAGTGAGCAAACAATTAATGCGATTGTGACCAAGTTTCGCACTCAGTTTACTTTATTGGACATTAAACCAACCACACGAATGCGTACAGTGCGTACAGAAGAGAATATTGCGTCTGTTTCTGAGAGTGTTGCTGAAGACCGTGAAATGTCGATTCGTCGCCGTTCGCAGCAATTGGGTTTGCGAAACACATTTCGAACCGAACACTGATTTTGGTAATAAAATTCAATGATTTGCAAGCGTTGCTCGTTAGTAAGTCTATTCATGATGAAATGTCAAAGCATACTGAGCATCTTTCTCTTTGACACCATGTCTGAAATCCCACGTGATCTGTCAAATACTAATGCATGAAAATCCTAACCTCAAAAAAATCACCCGTTAGTTACTTCCTCGTGTTGTAGGTAGGATATATAGGATTTCCTGTCGGTAAGCTTCTGTCTATTATGTCAGTTATGTTTTCCAAAACGTCTCGGTAGGCTTGGGTATCAATGACGTGGATGAAATTGAGCGTACCGTCCTTAATTTTGGAGTAGCCGTTATCTATGGTTATCAGGTGGGATGAGGAATAATCGTGGATTTAGATACCTGCATAAACCATGCCGCCGATGAGACTGAAGAATGTATTTCTTCTTTAGTGACTATGAACACTCGATTATTCAGAAATATTTTCCCTACAAATATCTTTAAAACCGTACGCCTATGGCATATTGATCGATTTTGCCTAATCCTAAACTCCTTTGTCTTATATCTTTCAATTACCTAATCTATTTTAATTTCTACCTTTCTTACTTGTTTTTTTTCCTTAGTTATACTAAAAAATTTATTTATTTATGTATTTTTTTTTTTGTTATTGAGCCTTGATATGACTTTTATGCACCGACCTTAAGGATTTGGTTGAACATTTCCTGTCTTCGAGCACTACTTCCTTTTTGTACCTGGGGGTGAGTTTATTGCCTATTCGCTTATTGATTTTTACGTAAATGATGTCATTACTTGAATAAGTTTTTGCCTCTGTCCTCTTTTTGTTATGGAATGTAAGGTCCTATTCCTGTTTGTTTTTCCTGATATTGTCGAGTCTGTCCTTTTCGATTAATGTCGGGTCGCTGTAAACGTTTCTGCTGAAAAATATTTCAATGGATTTCTTTTTGGTAGTCGAATGTATTGAGTAGTTATATTTGCATATGGATTTATTCAGTAATTCTTCAAAACTATTGAGGGTATTCCCTGCTCTTATACAGCGCATTCTCACGGTAAGGGTTGAGTGACCTCACCGTTTACTGAGCTGGTGTAAGGAGGGGTTTTAAAAATTTCGATGCCATACTGGTTTTCTAACATAAATACTATGGAAGATAAGTTTAAAGATTTTTCGTTGTCAATAACAATTTTCTCTGGGATTCCGAAGGATGTAAGTAGGTCTTGTAAGGGTACTTTTATGTCTTCCGTTGCTCTTGATTTAATGATTTTCGCTTGTGCTTATTTGGAAAATCAGTCTATGGCAGTGAGGATTACTTTGTTATTAGTGTGGTAAATATCGATGTGAACTATATGTTCAGGATAATTCGGAACTGAGGTTGCCTTTAAAACTGGTTTTGAGGGGTGCCTTTCGTATTTATTTTCATGGCATATCTTATATTGCTTAGCGATTTTCCTAATCTTTGCATTCATTTGAGGGAAGTAAAATTTTTCTATAATTTAGGCTTTATTCTCGGTTGAATTCCTGTGCGCTCTTTTATGCTCTTTAATTATTTCGGATTCCTGATCGGATTCTTGTACTAGGTCTTTTACTATTTTCCGCGTGTATCGTATTTTATACCTGCTAAAATGTATTGGATATATAGTTTGAATTTTACCCAGGATGTAGTCTTCTGTAAAGATTGCATCGCTTGAGATGGTTTATTAATATCTCTTCTGTATACTCGGTTTCTTCAATAATATGCCTGTGATAAGTAGGGAAGGGTATTTTAAATTGGTAAAATGAAGTGTCTGCGGTCCTGAAGAATAACTGGTTCTTGAATGCATTAACCGGGGCATCCGTGTAAGGAATTAGGTTTTGAGATGAACTTTCATCACTATTAATTTGCTCCTCCTGCGGTGGTCGGGATAGTCCGTCTGCTACCACGTTCGTTCTGCCAAGTTTGTATTTTAGCTCATAGTTATACTCTTCGAGGATCGCTTTCCAGCGCTTCATTTTACTGTTGTTATTTTTGTTACTGAGCGCATACGTTAAGGGCTGATAGTCTGTATAAATTTTAACTTTTGCCGAACCGTAGAGGTAATTTTGCAGAGACTTCAATGCCCATATGATGGCGAGCATTTCTTTCTCGTTAGCTGCGTAATTTTCTTCTGTTTTCGAAAGAGTCCTAGAAATGAAAGTGGTTGGTCGGTCTTGCCTATTGCGTAATTAGAAGCATCAGTTGTGAGCTCAAAATCTTTATTCAAATTGGGGTAGATCAGCATAACATCTCTTGAAATTAAAACGTTTTTAAATTTTTGCAACGCTGCGATTGCTTCTTCGTCAAGTGTTATCTGTTTTTGTGCTGATTGGGTTTTGGACACACGTCCTTCCTCCCCTCTTTAAAGGGCTGTCAGGGGTTTAGCGAGCTTCGCATAGTCTTTAACGAAGCGGCGGTAATAACCTGATACACCTAAAAAGGATCTGAGTTGTTTGAGATTCCGTGGAATTGGAAAATTTTGGATGGTGTCGATTTTTGAAGGATTTGTTTTGATTACTTCCGCTGTTACTATGAATCCTATAAATTTTACTTCTTTTTGGAAGAACTTGCATCTATCTAGCTGTACTTTCATATTTGCCTTTTCGAGTGTACAGAAAATATTTTTTAGATGGGTTGAATGGTCCTCTTCGGTTTTGCTGAATATAGTTATGTCGTCGATGTAAACGTAACAACACTGGCCTATGTAATCTCGTAAAATGCCGTCTAATGTCTTTTGGAAAATTGAGGGGGCGTTCTTTAAGCCGAATGGTAATCTAGTAAATTCATATTTTCCATTATTTATGGAGAAAGCGGTCTTTTCTATGTCCGAGCTTTCCCTAAGTGGGAAAGAACTTCGTTAATTTCGGGAATGGGGTAGCGGTCTGCGATTGTGACAGAGTTCAACTTCCGATAATCTATAACAAGTGTATACTGTTTATTGCCTAGAGAATCTGGTTTCTTGTCTGCTATCCAAACAGGTGAATTATAGGGTGAGCGGGATGGTCTTATGATGCCATCTTCTAGAAGTTTGTTAATTTGTCTTTCGACCTCCGATTTTAATGACATCGGATATGGATAGCATCGAGAGTAGATTGGGTTATCGGTTGTTGTCCTAATCTCTGCTTTTACTGCAGTTGTATAGGTCAGCTTTTCGTCGGGTTCCGCAAAAAGTTTGCAGTGCTGTTTACAGAGGTCATGGAGCATTCCTTTCTGCATCTCTGACATGTGCTCTGTTTTGATTTCTAAACTATTGACAGATTTGGATACTTGCTGTTTGATTTTGACTTTTTTGCCATTTTTGGTCGTCATATAATCCTTTGAAGTGTGTACTACTGCGTTTAACTGTTTGAGGCTGTCGTTGCCGAGGATACCATGGAATGATGTCAGTGAGGGTAAAATGAAAAATTTAAGGTTTTCGTCGTTTAAGCCGAAAAGATTTAAAAAAATGTGATGAGATATTTTAATTTTTCCTCCGACTGAGTTTGCGTAGAAAATATTTTGGTCGACTTCCATAGGTGTGGGTGGTTTTGGCTGTGTTGGCCTTGGCGGTGGAGTGTTATAAATGGGCCTATTAGTTTGAATATTTGACCTGTTGAAGTACTGAGGCTGTTGGTACTGGAGTTGTTGGTATTGAAATTGTGGATATTGGGATTGTTGGGGTTGTTGGGGTTGTTGGAGAAATCGATTGATAGGAGGAAGCGGTTGGGGTATATGTGCAATCTGTGGATAGAAGGGTTGATTAGTGTATGAAAGGTTTCTTAAAGGAAGTGCAGGTTTTTGCTGCAAATGCATTCCAAATGGTGCGGGGGGTAGGTTGGGTTTTCTAGATAAACTACATTGATTGCTTGCGTGCACTGCCCTGAAGTTTTGGTTCTCCAGTTTAATGCATAAATGCAAGGCTTCAGGTAGGTCGGCAGGTTCCTTCATACCGAGGAGCCGAGATAAATCGTCTGATAATCCCCTAACGAAAATATCGAGTGCTTTGTCGCAATATGTATGGGTAAGGATTCGCATGGCCTCTTCGCTTATGCCCATGCATGAAATTTTATTTAATATGAGGGAAAGGTGCGAATAAACTTCCGCATAGAACACCTCCACAGTTTTTCGAGCTTGAATCAAACAAGTCATTTGACACTCAAGGGTGCTCAAGTCCCTCTTATCGGCGTAGTGCATGGTAGACATTTGGAGATCACCTTCCAATTCAAGGGCGTATTGTAGTACTCTAGAGCAGCGTCTGCACTACCTACAATTTTATTGCGGATGACATTTAGAATGCCGAAATATTTAGGTGAACCTGCACTAGGTTCATAGATTTTCAGAATGCGTTCGACACTTTTTTTCCAGCTGCTGTATTCCGCTGGGTTGCCACTAAATTCGCGCAAGGATCTAACTACATCCGGTACCTTGTCCATGTCTGTCAAGTTGTTCCTATAGTGGTCATCAATGGTTTGGTCTGTTATAACTTGCGGCGGAGGGTGTAGTATACCTCTTAGCAAACTTGCTTTCATCAGTGGTCAGTATTTCCGTCATTAAATCTTTAATGATACCCCTAAATTTAGGAGTGGCGTTTACCGCATTGGAAGTAGAAGCAGTAGGAGGTGGTGGAGCTGCTGCTCCTTGTGCACCAGCATTTGCTAGCAGCGAAGGTCGGATTATATTGTTTTGTGGCATTTTTGGGCCTTTAGATTTTTAGTATTTATATGTCTATATATGTTTTTCTTATTTAATTTGTTTTAATTTAATATACTCTGGAGGGTCCCCCTTTGTGGAGTGAATCGCAGAGATATAATTTATTATAAAGCTAAAAGCTTTCGGTAATATTTAGTTTAAGGATGTACAAGCCTTCTTGTTATATTTAATGTGATGATTTATGTGGAACCGACAGAGTTTGGCTCTATTTTAAGTTAATAAAAATAAATGAAGAATTTTTTAGTATATCTACTATATTAGCCTATTTAACTAACTTCACTTTTACTGTAAGTTCCTTTAATATACGGGTGATTTCTTTTTTTAAAAAATTACTTGTAATAATTCACCTTAATTAAATTCTAATTTTATCCTAATTATATTCATTTAGAAAATTCAAACTTTTTATATAACTTCACTTTCGAAAATTCACTTTATTTAAATTCTAATTTTATTCTTATTAAGTATTTACTTAGAAAATTCAACCTTTTAATTTTTAATTTCACTTTCAATGATTCACTTAATTAAATCCTAATTTATATTCTTAAACCTATATTTAAATATCTTACGGCACTAGTCCCACGGCGTACGGGGTTTGTCCTTTTTGCATCGCTACTTGGATCCACCGTTGGGCACTCTGCGTGGGTGCGTGGCTGTCTTCTACCGAAGCTCTCCACTGAGTCCTTCCAGTCGTAGTCCTGACACTTCTTGAGGGCCGGATCCTCCAACGTTTGCGCTGTTATTTAATCACTACGTTTACCGTATCCTTAAGGGCCTTAACTTTTTCGAGGACGAACGCGACTGGGCCGTTGGGCGCCAGTTAAACTAACCGAAGTTAAGTTAATTAAAAAAAATTATTTTTTGCGGCAGCAAGCCGTGTTGTTTAATCAAACTCAAATTAGGACTGATTACAATTTTTGTTTTCACTTAAGTCTATACCTCAGATGCGATGCCTTGGCCTTGGTTGAGGGTGTCGGGTGTCCAGACTTGTAGTCAGCAATTTCGCGGATGCGCGTGCAAGAATTGGAATGCAGTTGCACTGCATTAGCGTGAGAAAGAGTTTTTGGAGTTTTGAATGTTAGCTACGTTAACTTATACAAGATTGGAATTACTTGAATACACTTTTTTACTGTGACACTTTTTTTGCGACTTTTGAAAAATGTTCAACGGTAACACTGCCCTCTGAACATAAATTGTATTTACTTTTTATTCCGCAGCTGGTTTCTTTTGAACATTGACCATTTTAAAACATGCTGATACGCTGGAACGCTTTTTTTTTGGAATACCGGGGCGTAACTTTGTCTTATACTGGAGCAATTTACGTTGATCTAGGGAACCGTAAAGTTTCCTTGCGCGGTCATTGCCGCTGTGGTGCCGTAGATAAAACCTGCATTCTTTGTTTTATTTAAAGTGTATGGTAAGCTTAACAATTTATTTTAAATATTCTGTCTTATTACCAAATATAGCCCTAAAACTAAATTTAGCTAGTGTCCGCACATTCGTATTAGATAATATAATTTCAAAACGAGTCGTTCTAACAAATTTGATGCCTTACCTTTAATAACAACTGTTAGTTGTCTAAATAATAATATAAAATTGTCGCGTATAACTTGAAATCTTTTATTGTCTGTACGTGATAACTCTAGATCTGCATTTTATGAGTATGAAGTAAACACAAAACTACTCTGCTTTTTATCTTGCTTTCACCTTTTCTAAGGACATCGACTGTTATGTTTTTTGCAGCGGCAAGTTTCATCAATGAGTTTCTTAGTTGAAAACCTAATCAATATTCGTACCGAGATTAGTGGTGTTGGTAAAGCGGCTACTGTGCTACAGCATTTCATCATAACAGGACGATACCACTCAATTTTTCTCCTCATATCCACAAGCATTGGCTGCAGTGCCGAATTAATGACGGCTCGGTTCAGATGGGGTTTTCCGTGTTTAATTTATGCAGTTCTACTCCGCCTCGACCGACCCTTGCATCACTTCTACCCTTAGTTTTAGGCAAGGATTTCGTGGCGGCACAGGTCTGTCGGAAAGCGTATTTTTCCGTCGCTGTCCTCGAATGTCCGCCGCAAGATCAGAATTGTGCAATGCCACACCAGTACCCGCCCACTCGAAGAAGGCACTAATTCGGGTGCCGCCGGAGTTGTCCTTCTCTTGCAGCGTAGGCCAACAGATTGGGATATTGATGCATCCGCCAAGGTCCCATTATCTTCGGGAGTAACTTCATAACGTAGACCTATACCGCTTACTAGATGCAGTGACATAAGGAGTTCAGAGGGTAATATTCCCTGTCATCCTCCTACTTCCCTGTGACGCACAAAATCGATTTTAGTCGCCTTTTACGAGTATACGCAGACAAAGCTTCCTCAATATAAAGCTTTCTCAGTTGTATAAGCATTTTTTAGCATCTGGAAAACGGATTTTAAGTTTCAGAAGTCATTCAAATTTTACGCTGTGTGAGTTCTTAGATCGCATAATGTTAGGGAACCTACGAAAATTCGATTTTCCAATGACTATGCAGAATATAAAATTGGCACCAAAACTAAATAATTTGCTTAGTTTAGTTTCGTCCATGTATTTACATACATATAAGAATGTATAGTAAGAAGTATGTATGAATGTAGGAGAGTGTCTTTTTTTTGTAGTCTTTCGCTTTTCGTTGTTGCTGCACATCATGGCGTTGCTGCTCCTGGGATGGCGATGCGCATGCGCACCACATAACTATATCGGCTACGAAAACAGCTTAGCTTGAAGTAGAGTCATTGAGGTTCTTTTTGCCATTCCTTTGGTTTCTGTTTTGGTTGCTTTGCCCTCTGGCAGGCGGTTGGCTCTTGACTTAAAAATCGACGAAAATAACCAATTTGCGCACAGTAGCCGTTTCATGTTAATGCGCGCCGATATTGCAGAGAAAACGCTAACACAAAACTTCAAGCAGAACAGCACTACACAAACCCATGCACACATATTTGTATATACATACATATATATGTATGTATCCACTAGCAACAACCCAGCAAAAAATCGGTAATCGCTTTTAGTGGTAACGTGTTCCCGAACGCATTGCGTTAGAGCTGCAAAAATATCGATTGTACTATCGATAGTATCGATAGTTTTTTTTTTTTGAAAAACATCGACTGTTTTCGGGCGATAGTCGATAGTTTCGATAGGGCCGTTGCATTAAAATTCAGTGATCTTTACTTCAATAACTGACGCTGTGAATTAAACTAATGAAAATATTTAGAATTTCACGCTTAAGCAATATTTATATTTACATATGCACATATGTATATTTTATACACATTTTGTTCGCAGTAGAAGATTCCCTACATATAGAACACGATAGTATACGATACTATCGAAAATATCGATAGTATTTTTCAAACTATCGAAACTATCGAATGGCGTCACTATCGATCGTTTTGCAGCTCTACATTGCGTTATAATGTCTTCTAATTTTGTCGCTTCTTTTAGGCATTGCCGGTAATGCATAGTAGTAATCTATAAAATCTGATTTATAAAAATTTTAATTAATTTCAATCTTTTACGACAATCTGTATTTTCTGTTTTAATATATATAAGCATGTAACGGGTGATTTTTTTGAGGTTAGGATTTTCATGCATTAGTATTTGACAGATCACGTGGGATTTCAGACATGGTGTCAAAGAGAAAGATGCTCAGTATGCTTTGACATTTCATCATGAATAGACTTACTAACGAGCAACGCTTGCAAATCATTGAATTTTATTACCAAAATCAGTGTTCGGTTCGAAATGTGTTTCGCAAACCCAATTGCTGCGAACGGCGACGAATCGACATTTCACGGTCTTCAGCAACACTCTCAGAAACAGACGCAATATTCTCTTCTGTACGCACTGTACGCATTCGTGTGGTTGGTTTAATGTCCAATAAAGTAAACTGAGTGCGAAACTTGGTCACAATCGCATTAATTGTTTGCTCACTTGGTCGATTATGTAGACCATAAATCGGACGTAAAGCGAACCGAACACTGATTTTGGTAATAAAATTCAATGATTTGCAAGCGTTGCTCGTTAGTAAGTCTATTCATGATGAAATGTCAAAGCATACTGAGCATCTTTCTCTTTGACACCATGTCTGAAATCCCACGTGATCTGTCAAATACTAATGCATGAAAATCCTAACCTCAAAAAAATCACCCGTTACATATCTAGGCATTCTACATTAGTTTCTCTGTAAGACATCCATGCGTTCTCCCTTCGTTCGAAGATAATGCTGCAAGGGCTTACGGCCAAAGCTATTGGAATAAAATTGTATGCAATTTGGACCACAGCAACGCGTGCCGACTTGCAATCAAAGTTATCAGAATAAACTTAGCGCAGTTCGCGTGGTTTGTTAATTTACTAATTTTTCTTTGGCATAAGACGGTATGACTGTACTCCCTACAGTTTTTTTGGTTTTTTACCCGATTGATATTGCCACATTTATTCATCCCGAGGGGACATGTCAAACACTAAAAGACTTTATTTTGTTTATATAGTATTATGAAAGGCATTTTTTTAAGGAGAGAAAGAATTTGTTAAAAAAGTTGAAGTTGTTCTGCTGAAGTCTAGAAAAATGAAGTATGATGAGGAGATGTGGTGATCTCCGAAATAGCTGCTATAACTTCTACCGCTTAGACTTTGTTGCTTTTTCAATTTTTTCTAATAAACAATCGTGGTACAAAGTTCAATAAAAACATTTGGCCTTATTCATAAAAAATAAAGTAGCTTTATAAAAGGTTTATAAATTGAAAAATGTATGAAAACGTCAATTTATAAAGCTCTTTAAACCTACTTTATTTTTTATGAATAAGGCCAAATTGAATATAAAAATGTTGTATACATCATACGCCCTGTCAGACCAATTAAAAAATGGTCTGCAGTTGCAAATTTTCAGGACACCCTTTCAAAGCCACTGTGCTTTTTCCATTTATTAATTTTTTCGATGTCCTTGGGAGAAATCCTGCCACCCTATTGAAAATTTAAAGATGCAGATTTACGAGAAATGCATTCTAATATGGGAAAACATATCGAATTTATTGCATTTCCAAAGTTTTTATGGACGATTTGGTAGCCTTAATTCAAGTTATTAACTAAAACTTCAACTAAAAGTCGGCACGGGTTATCGTTATCCTACGGCCATAAAACTGCATATATATGCTGCTAACAGGTCTATTCTGCACGTTACCGAAGATTTTGTAACCGGAAAATTGTATTACCAAAAAATGTTACCAGTTCTTGTCACCGCGATTCTAGGTACGTTGGTAATGCAGTTAAAATATTCAGCAATTCAGCTATGAAGAATTGTGCAAATCCTGGCATTGCATATTTCACGGGGCAATAATTTGTTACCAGCTTATGAGATGGTAACAAAATTTACCGGTTACAAGAGTATACAGAATGCGAAAAGGGTTTAAAAATTGACAGGAACTTTATTTAACGGTTACAAACTTTTTATTACCAGCGCAGAATAGACCTGTAAGGATAAAAAGCACAAATATAGAGGGTATACATATCAAAATTTGCAAACAAATTTTTTCCATATATTCTCGGGACAGCCTAATGCCCACGTTATAATAATGCCTTCTTGAAGATAAAGGGTAAGCGATACAGTCCGACCGATTCCAATTTTTTTTTCAGGGACCGATGCCGATTCCGATTTATCGGTTTATGGGGAAAGAATCGGTCGATGCCGATTCCATAAAAAATTACAAATAAATGTATTAATTCATAAAATCAGTTAATTTAACGGAGTTGACAAAATAAAGAAAACAAATAATTGAATTAATTGGCTTGTTATGCAACATTACATACACATGTATGTACATACATATGTATGTGTACCAAGTAATTTTTAGCAAAAAAAAACCGACCAAAAAAGGAGGAGGTTATCAGTTCGTCGGAATATATATTTTTTCTTGTTTTTTTTTTGTATGTATGTTATCGCATAACTTTGGACCACGTCAACTGATTTTGATGATTCTTTTTGCATCGGAAAAAAAATATATTCCAACGAACTGATAACCTCCTCCTTTTTTGGAGGTTGGTTAAAAGTATGTATGTACTTATATCACATTTAAGTGCATTACATAAAACACTTTTTATATGGTGCTAAGCAAGATTTCTAAAAAAAAATGCTACAAGTTGTACTAAATGTAAGGTATCGAATGAAATGCAAAAAAAAAAATTACCAAGCAATTTACGAACGGAAGAAACCGAATTTCATTAAAACAAAATGTGATTAAAATATTCCACATTATACAGAATAATTTGTTTAGTTAAATATAACTTAAACGGTTTATGTTATTTATTTTAAATGAGTCAGTTTTTTCGTTTTTTATGTTTAATAAAATTTAAAAAACTTGATTTTTTTTTTAAACTCTCTTCGTTATAGAAAGTTACAGTTTTTGGCAGAAGATACCGTTTTTTCTGGAAACTTACAGTTAAAAAACTGGCAACACTGCTCTCGATAATTTTGGAACATCGATGGCATGAGGTTGATACCGAAGTTAGTACTTGCCATCGATACCAAAGTGTGGAATTTCGAACCCTGGCTTTGGGGAGTGAGAAGGGCAATTTGACATTGCGCACTGTATGAGATAAAGTCGTATAACGTAAAGCGAAAAACATTTTCAGTCGCATGTAACGCATATGTTTGGGAGGAATGAATAACGACGACGCCTATGACGTTGTTGCCATGATCGTACGGCAACCCAGCTGCATCTATATGTACCTATCCTGCGTCACCACCACCTTCACCCCTGAACCATCAACATCAGCGAGCCGCGCGCCGTCATATCGGTTGGTCTTGCTGCCGGCAAGACAGGTACGAGTACGCATGGCTGTCGAACTGGCTGTACAGGAACCAACCTGCATGGACCAAAAACTCTTCATAGTTGGTTATGTTCGCGGAGTTCATTCCGCTCTTTGGCTGCTTGACTGCTTGTTTGGGAACGTGCAAACTATATACATATATGTATGTATGTATGTATGTATGTATGTATGTATGTATATTCTACCTATCTATATGGTAAATAAGTAAGAATGCGCGCGTAAGAATCGCGCTATGAGCCTACAAATATACATTCTTACGTGTGTACCCAGAAGGACAGTCTCTGCAGGTTCGGTGCTTGATCGCTGCAAACAAGGACTGTCTTCTTCTTTCTTTATTCTGCTGTCACGGCTAACTTGAGCACAAATACTGACAGATTGGCAATTTTGAGCATGTCAGAAAGTTAAGTAAGTTTATGCACAAAAATATCCAACTGAGCACATGGGCATAAATATGTACGTACATAAGTATGTAGGTATGTACATATGTAAGTGGGCATAAAAACTGATACGCGTATGGACCCATCAAGTCGGTATATTTATTACGATCACGAGGAGGAAGCAACATTCAGTAAATTCCTTTACCAATGCCATTCGCAAATGGCACATTTTGGAATCGTAGTTTGTGTTCGCTTGCGAGTAGATTTTGAGAAGAATATTTAAGAAGTTTGGCAACGGTCGCATATACATAAGTACGTTTGTATGATATGTATGCTTATATACTTATTTTTCAAATATAATGTTTTATTTTATTCTCTTCTATTCTATTCTGTTCTATTCTATTCTATTCTATTCTATTCTATTCTATTCTATTCTATTCTATTCTATTCTATTCTATTCTATTCTATTCTATTCTATTCTATTCTATTCTATTCTATTCTATTCTATTCTATTCTATTCTATTCTATTCTATTCTATTCTATTCTATTCTATTCTATTCTATTCTATTCTATTCTATTCTATTCTATTCTATTCTATTCTATTCTATTCTATTCTATTCTATTCTATTCTATTCTATTCTATTCTATTCTATTCTATTCTATTCTATTCTATTCTATTCTATTCTATTCTATTCTATTCTATTCTATTCTATTCTATTCTATTCTATTCTATTCTATTCTATTCTATTCTATTCTATTCTATTCTATTCTATTCTATTCTATTCTATTCTATTCTATTCTATTCTATTCTATTCTATTCTATTCTATTCTATTCTATTCTATTCTATTCTATTCTATTCTATTCTATTCTATTCTATTCTATTCTATTCTATTCTATTCTATTCTATTCTATTCTATTCTATTCTATTCTATTCTATTCTATTCTATTCTATTCTATTCTATTCTATTCTATTCTATTCTATTCTATTCTATTCTATTCTATTCTATTCTATTCTATTCTATTCTATTCTATTCTATTCTATTCTATTCTATTCTATTCTATTCTATTCTATTCTATTCTATTCTATTCTATTCTATTCTATTCTATTCTATTCTATTCTATTCTATTCTATTCTATTCTATTCTATTCTATTCTATTCTATTCTATTCTATTCTATTCTATTCTATTCTATTCTATTCTATTCTATTCTATTCTATTCTATTCTATTCTATTCTATTCTATTCTATTCTATTCTATTCTATTCTATTCTATTCTATTCTATTCTATTCTATTCTATTCTATTCTATTCTATTCTATTCTATTCTATTCTATTCTATTCTATTCTATTCTATTCTATTCTATTCTATTCTATTCTATTCTATTCTATTCTATTCTATTCTATTCTATTCTATTCTATTCTATTCTATTCTATTCTATTCTATTCTTTTTTCATTCAAACCCTCAGTGGAACTCAGGCTCTAAAAATGAGGAATTCTTTCCTTGAATAACGGTCAGTGTGAAGAAAGACGATTACGAAAACGAACATGAACATGAAGTCGAACCCGAACCCGCAGACGAATGCGGAGGCGAAGAGTTAGGCGAACTCGAATTCGAATACGCAAATGGAAATGAAACTGAGTAACAAAACGACTACGAAAACAGATACCAGTACAACTACCATTGCAATTCCATTAACATTATCGCTATAATTACTGTTAAAATGATCATTACATTATTACCATTACCATTATCATGACCATTACCACTACCATTACCATTACCACTGTCATTACCATTATCATTACAATTAAGGGCACTTAATCTAATATTAAGTAATACATATTTCAGCAGTATAGGTTAGGTTGTGAACCGAAGTAGTTTGGCCCAGCATATTCATAAATAAAGGGCAACTCAACATCTATATCAAAGTATACAGTAAAAATAAGGTAGCCGCAAATACGCGATTCCATATCTACTGGATATCTGGTTGTACAAATATCGCAGGAAACGAAACAGTGGATGAGATTGCCAAAAGCTCAATTCAACGAGTAAACTACATACAGATACCGCTAAAAATCTAAAAATCTGTATAATGAAATAGACGAGGAGGCGAAAATTCAGGAAATTACATACAAGGGGGAACCAAACGAAAGGAGTAGAAACTTTATTTATGCCATCGAAAAGACTGCAGAGCCGTGAGTTTAAGCGAGGTATGCAATATGGCGCAGAGAAATGTGAACAAGGTAGACTCTGGAGCATATTTTGTGCCTATGACCTGCTTTATCAAGAACATGCTCAAAATATTTCAGAGCCCTATAATTTAAAAAGCTTGAGGAAGGGTCCGTATTCCAGCTTCAAACTCTTCTTAGGCTCGCTAAAAACGTTGCCAAAAGAAGTGCGGCCTACTTTAAAGATATTTAGAAAGCTGTCTCCATTTGGGAAATGATTTAAATACTACGTTTATCGCATTTCATAAAGAACATGATGATGCACCCTAATGTATATATATACATACATACATATATATACATACATAGATGGGCGTAGACAGGATGTAATGTAGGGGGTGCAAAATTTAATATACCTTAAACATTTTATTTTTATTTTTTGTTCAATAACACTGGATTACACATTTTAGTTTGGTTTTTGTTCTGCAGACGCCTTTATCCAATTTCTGTGTAGAATTGCTCGGTAATTCAGAAAATCGAGCTAATTTTTTTCTATGGATACGTTTTTGAGATATTTGCAAATTACCGTTATTCAGCTTAAAGCAAAAACTTGTTCCTTTTAATCACGTATATCTTACGAACCAATTTGAAAATCGTTATATAAAATACGGCGTATGAAAGCTAGCGAAATTCTCTATAAACTATTCATACACCACTTTCCAATAGGACTGATACTTTCTGGCAAATTAATTAATCATTCCAGTTTTTTTTTTTTTTTTAATGAAAAACCTGAAAAAAAACGTATCTTTAACAGAAGAAAAATTAAAATAACAACAGGTTCTGTGCCAAATTTTGCATTTGCACTAAAGCCTGTTCAGTTAGAAAAAAAAATCAAGTTACTGATGAAGAATATCGAGGGATAAATACGAAATAATGAGTAGTCAGAAACTATAAGCCCTATCGGAAAGTGATGTATACACGGTTTATGGTGAATTTCATTAGATTTCATTTGCCGTATCTTATATTAAGATATTTAAATTGCTTCGTAAAATATACGTGATTAAAAGGAACCAATTTTTGCTTTAAGCTGAATATCCATAGAAAGCAAAATTAACCCGATTTTGGGAATCACCGAGCAATTCTACATACGAATTGGATAGTGGCACCCATAGAACATGTTTGCTGTAAACCAGTGTAATTTTTATGTTCATAACAAACGCCAGCATACTTTTCAATTGTTTTCTTCTGAATCTTCTTGAGGTTTTTGTCAGTCCAGTACACGGTGGAGAGAATACAGGAGGTGGCGAAGATGGCAACATCGCTAATCGACTCTCAGTGAATTTGGCAGAATCAGCTGTTTTGCTGACGTCACAGTCGAGATGACAGGAGTAGTGTAGTGCTGAGTAAATACTTTTAAGTATTGATCGATATTCGGTACCGGTTTAAAGAGTATCCAATGCTCTCGATACTCGGTACCGAAACATTTAGGTTTCGAATAAAAGCGCACATAGACCAAAAATATGGGAAAAATGGTTCAGGGAAGACTCGCCTATCAAAACTCGAATGCAGGAGCCAATAGAGCTTTAAATACTGATTCAAATGAAAGATGTATAGATGTCGGTTCGAGGCCATAATGCAGAGAAACTCTTACTTGTTTGAAGCATTTTTGTTCCAGCTGAATCGGACGATATCATTTTTGTAGGCCTGGGGCATATTCTGTAACTAGTTAGCGACAATTTTCGAGTCGGTATCGGTTTTGTTGACGTATAATATGAAATAACTGGTTACATAATCTCCCAACAGAAAGGCTTCTTCATCCGTCAAAGCATTTTTCTTGAACCTTGGTTCGACTAAGGTTAAAACTGATAAAATAATATTTCTTTGTTGCGATAAGTTCAAGTGTTTTAGCCGATATCATATAAATTACGAATGAAAGTTTTTTCTCAACTTGAAATGCATATAATGGCGAAGTTTTAATATAAAGAATCAGTATCGGGTACCGAAAAGGAAGTATTGGGTACCGAAATCTTTTTTTAAGTATTGGGTGCGAGTATCGGGTACCGACGATTCAGCACATCACTGGACAGCAGCTTTATTTACTTCCTATTCTTGGTAAACATCTTTGTGTGTGTACAATGAGCAAGTAAAGAATTTCGTGAGTTTTATTAACTACTTTAATATTTCCGCCAATTTGTTTCAAATAATGAGGTGCGGAGTAAAAACTTGTGCTAGCGATAACTTGCACATTTTCCTAACCTAACTTAATACTTGTTTACAATTATTGGACATTTTGACCAGTGTTGCCAGAACTTTTTGGGCCGACCGGCTATATTGGCAAAAAAACGGCTAAAATGTTTCAAATAAAAAATACACATGTTTTATTGAAGGAAATAGCAAGTAGAAAGACTAGTAAAATCATAAAATTTTTTGGGGTTAATAAAGGATATACGTAGCTAAGCTTAACACCACTCGTTAAATAAATTACGAAAACCGAGACTTGGATATTCATTACATATTATTTTTGTTTAACAAAAAAAAAAAACAGGCCAACATTATTTCGAGAAAAGAAAACGCCATTAATTTATATCGAACAAGCCGGTCGCTTTTTAAGTTTTTAACAATTGAACTATCTAGTTGTATTTTGATGTCCATATATTCGAAACTCTTGTTTTTAATGTCCTACTCACTCTCTCACATGCTTGTCTGAGAGAAATAATAAGCAACAATAAAGTATGTTGGCACCATGATACAATTATTCACAGATATTGTCTTCCCAGAGAGTTTTGCTTCACATCGATATTCGTGCTCTATTATTCTCTCCATTATTTTCCAAGTGTTGCGATTTAAACTTCGTACTTAAATGTAAGCCATTCATAACCAAAATTGTATAAAGAAAGTCCCGGCTACGTCCTTCTTTGGAAAAAATACAGTGACCTAAATATAAAATGGGACGCGATATTTTGGCAAGGTTTTGGTATTTTTATTAAGTTTATTTAATGTTTATTATTTTTACTATAAAAATTTAGCTGATTACTCAACAACCAGACAACCAGACTTTGTGCAAAAATTATGAAAATTCTGCAAAATTTTACAAAAATTTTTAACTTTTTAATTGGCATCTTTACAAAATGGTATTTATGCAGTTTTGTAGGCCATTTTTCCAAAATTCAGTATAATATGGTAAAAATTTGAAGTATCTAGGACTAACCGTTGATTTTTGTATTTTATTTTTTATAACGGTGTTACGAATTTTTTCCATACAAAGTATGTTCTCAAATATTTTATATGCAAAAAAATGCGGAACACCGTCAACAAATTTCCAAAAATAAAAAAATTAAGAATTTTCATAATTTTTGCTTAAAATATGAAATTTGGATTTAAATGGTGTTTATAAGTAATCAGCTACACTTTCATAGAAGATTAATATGATATAAAATAAAAATCATTGAAATCGGCCCAGTATTTTAAGACTTTTCGGATTAGAAAATATTCTTTCAATTTTATATACTTAACACAGTCCGACATTAAAAATTTTCTCCGAAATAAGGCTAGCAGTTACGCCAAATTTGTCAAAATGGAAACTTATATGTACATATATTTGAATTTTAATAAAATACGGTAAATAGCGAAATCAGCTAATTTTTTTTTTGAAAACGGCTAACAAATCGGCTGCTAGATAAATTGAATTTTCTCGGCTGTTTGCTATTGCGACCGGCTAAATCCAGCCGGAAAACGACTAAACTGGCAACACTGACTTTTACAACTTATTCTCGCTGCTCTCAGTTGTCAACTCCACGATGACGTCACGCCAAAATTACTCTCACGAATTCTGCTGCAATCGGCGCAATCTTGTATTCATCATTCTTGAGTCCAGTAGAAAGTCTTTCCTCTGAATATTGTCGTTCTACTGGGTATGCAGTTACAGTTGCACCACTCTTGCGTATCCATTCGCGTACTCTGCGTAATGTGTGCACCCATGTGCGAGATGCAGTACCCAACTCTTGTGAAGCCTTGGTTAACGGAAGAAAGAGGCCTCTCTCTCTCATAAGCGCGAGTCTTTTGTCTTGGAGAAAGCAGTTCGCTGGCTATATAAATTAGTATCTTCAAAAACTCGCCCAGCAATGGGTTGTGCCCTGGGTAAGGTAAAAAGCAGAACCAATGGAAAACTCAAATCACCCCAAACTTTGACGACCCACCACATGAAAGAAGGGCTACACTTTACTTACATATATGTGTGCCTCTATCCAACTGCTGATTCGCTTAGAGAAATACCAGAATGACATCACCACAGTACAGGAAATGCAATGGACGAGGCATGATTGCAAAAAATTTTCAGCGTGCAACATCTATGTATGTGTTACAGCTGCCAAGGATCGGTGCACAACTTTTTTTTGGCATTTGTAGTTGGACGGAGGCCTCAACGGATTGTAACTAGGTTCACCCCCATCAGTGAACAAATAGCCACAATCCGCATGAAAGCTGGATATATTTGAAAGTTCGACGTCGCAAAGGACAGCCAGGAACTTTCGCAATCGATTCTGAATCCTGCTTAAACAAGAAAGTCCTCTCGACCGGAAATAAATAACCAGTGGAAATGGATCTCCCAATCTCTTCGTACCGCTACGGTTTTCTACTATCACCCACATAGGAACGGCGGGTATGCCGTGCAACTGCTGCAGAGAAAAACGCATTATTCCAAGCCATCCTGAAGCTAATTCGGAACCACGCGACAATTGAGAGGAACCGGGGAAAAGGGAGGAAAGATAAGATAAGAGAGATAATTTTTAAAAAGAAGAAGAGAGGAAAAAAGTCATGACTGTGAATAGCTTAAGATGCCGATAGGAAGGAACGCGGCGCGAAAATTTTATCAGAAATTAAATATAACGACACAGGTGGCGCGTTCGACGAAGTCGAACGCTGTGCTGGCTTCAATGTATCAACGGAGAAAAACACAGGCCTCCTGTGGAAATGGAGAGCATAGTTACTAACTCTACTCCGCACACAATTTTGTATTTGTATTTATGTATAATTAATTAATTTTTAATTCGACCTCGTCTTATAAGCTTCGGAGGGGCGCAGTTGCCCTTACCTGGTTACGCGTACCTGTATTTATGTGCATACATATACTATATTTGTACCTTCAACTTGCACGCTTCCATGGCAACCAAAAACGTCCAAAACAAGAATTTTTCATTTAATGACGGTTCCAAAATGTTTATATCGGCTGTCGGCTGTTTAGTTATTAAATGTACGGAAGCAAAGTGGATACATAACAAAAGTATCTTCGTCATAAAAAAACATACAAGCATACATTAAAAGCGGGTAGGCTCATCTGCACACACACGGTACAATAAATGTGTACATACAAATTATCTTGAACGATGCAACGACTCGTTAGGAATTCCAATCAAATTGCACGACCTTCGAATAAATAAAAGAAAATACAAATCCGCGGTTACCAACTGTGGCCGTTGAAGAAATTAACTCATATCCGGTGCTTAAAATTCCAACAGGCCAAATCAATAAAGCCTAAAGACAGTGGAGCCAATTGACTCTTTGAACAGAATATAGTTAATAAAGCAAAGGAGAAATAAGAGCGGTTCAAACAACAACACGTACTAGACAAACACCAAAAGGCACCAGTAAGAGGAGGTAGGCAAAAAGAAGCATAAAGCAGCGGTTGCGCGAGTGGAATTGGACTCGGCGAGGTAACAGAAAAAGAATAAGAAGCTGCTCACACAGACGGCAAGATGATGACAGCAGCTCCTTTGGCACCGTTGGCCTCCCTGGCACCGCTTCCCACAGCTCGCATGATGTTGGGTACCGCCAACAACACGAGCATGATGACTTCAGCTTCTGCAAATACCACGGCATCACCATTAATGCACCAGTCAAAGACGCAGTCGCCACCGCAGCAGCAGCAGCAGCAGCATCAGCAGCAGCAGCAGCAGCAGCATCAGCAGCAGCAGCTACAGCTGCAAGCACCAACGATGACAATGGCAGCACTCGAGTGGCAGTATTTCCAGGCAGTTTCGCTATTTCGACGGCGAAAATATGAAAAATGCGTTGAGGTGTGCAGTGGCATGTTGCACGCTGGCCACGAAACGAATGTGCAAATGTTTACCTCGCCGCCGAACGAGAATCACCATGCCGATGCAGATGCACAATACGGTAGGGGAGTTGGTGGCAACGGCAGCATGCAAAGCAACGCGCCCTCAAGGCAGGGACGAGGCTATAGTCAAAACTTTAAGAACAGCAACAACAACAACAACAATAATGCAAACAATAGCAATGCCAATGGTAATAACAATAAAGTGAGCATGCCCACGTGGATGATGGAGGGCGTTTGGCAATTAAAAATGCGCGCCCTTACCCAGCGCGTCTACATCGACGATCTCGAGACGGACGATGCCTTCGAGGGGGGTAAGTTTGTATGTTACTTGTGCAGGTATGTATGTAAATATGTATAGTTGAGCGTAATTGCACAGTAGCTACACTACATAATCAACACTGTTACTTAGTTGCATGAAATATTATGCATTGGAATGAAAATCGTTGTTAATTACTAACGCAGGGGCAGACACTAAAATATTTCTTTTAAAGCGCACAATTGTGTGTCGTTTCGATACTTCATGCTTATGTACAAATGAATGTACGTACGCAGTTACATACGTACATACATACATATATTTATGTACATATGCAGAGTTTACACAGGTATTACAAAACAGAATCTTGTTACAAAATGATGAACAGATTTTCAACTTGAAAAGGGAAAATCCTAAGATACTGATCTTTCAATGTGGTGCTTCAGAAAAGGCGTTTCATTATAGAGAGTATACCATAGGAGACTGGAGTATTCAACAACGTTACTGCGGAGGTATTGTTATACGTATTTGTTTCAATCGGAACGAGGGCTGCCATTCCTAATTGATCCGGAAATTTTCTAAATTCCTGCACAGTGGTGGCTGATCGGGACGCCCTCGAAAGGAGTGATTTCTGTTAGACAGAATTCTTTTCCAAGTGCATAACGGGGAACCAGAGCTAGCTGAATAAGCTGGCGGTGGGGAAGTCCTTATTTCTTGCAGATAATTATCTGAACTCTAGCTGCGAAATTTCTAAATAACAACTTTAGGCGACTTACGGAAGGCTTCAAGACCAGGGCGAACTCCTGTAAGAACAACCATGGTGACCTAGTGACCGATGTTCAGAACGTACTTAAATTATGGAGGGAACACATTTTCACCCTATTGAATGGTATCAGCAGTGAAAGTTGCCCGGAAGAAAACCCCGAGCCACCATCGATGATGACGGAGTCGATGTTCCACCGCCTGACGACGACGAGGTACGAATAGCGATTATCAAGCATAATGTGTGAAAGTTTGAAGCCCATTTGCACCCACGCCACTGTTGGCAGTGTTAACTTCAAGAAAGTACAGAATTTCGTTTACTTGGGAACCAGCAGTAACACTCTTGCTAACAAGTGCTACTTTGGACTGAGTAGGGAATTCAGAACAAATTGTTTCTCTCGACGAAAGAAAACCACGCTCTATAAGTCACTCATCATGCCCGTGTTGGTATATGGCGCAGAAGCATGGACAACATCCGATGAGGCGACTCTTAAAGAGTATTCAAGAGAAAGATTTAGCGGAAGATTTACGCGTTGGCGACGGCGAGTAATGCAGACGATGGAATGATGAGCTGTATGAGCTTTACGAACGACATGTACGTAGTGTAGCGAATTAAAATATAGCGGCTCCGTTGGCTTGGCCATGTCTTTCGAATGGACACCGAGGCCCCCACTGCGATGGACAGACCAAGTGCATAAGGACTTGGCTATACTTGGCATATCCAATTGGCGTCAGTTGGCACAAAATAAAAACGGCTGGCATGTTTTTTTGAACTCGGCCAATGTCACTTAGGCGGTTACAGAGCCAAATATGAAAACGTTACCTGTGGGCAGATCTGTATGGTCTTGATTGGACTATACACAGGACTGTCGATAGCCGGATCGGGCCCCAGGGAATAAGTCATCAGTGTGCCCTTTGAATTGAAATAATTTTTTTTAGTAAATACCCAGATTTTTTTTTCTGATGGTTTAGTCAGTATTAATTTTAAGGGTTTCGACAGAATATTTATTTCGCTAACTACGAATACATTAGAACAATAATGTATGCTAAATTATTACAGTTAAATATAATTTCATCATGTAAATTTAGCCAAATCCCGACCATACATAATCCCGACAAGACACAGTCCAGAAAAGAAATCCCGACCAAAAATCCCGACAAAATATAAAAATAATTAAAAAATCGCGTGATTTTTAATTATTTTTATATTTTGTCGGAATTTTTGTCACGATTGCCTTCTGTTTTCACTCAAAAACAATGTATAAATACACAGTATTTGTTATTGTTGTAAGGGCTTACTTAGCCCGTAATTGTCTGCAGGCCCAACTGACGGTAGGCCCAGGATATTTGATATTTCGATGAGGTAGAACCAGAGGGAGAGGGGGGATGTTAGTTGAGTTCGATTGGGTGAGCATGTGAAGAGGTGGTTGGTGTCAAGGGGGGAATCTCCACATGCTGGACACTCATTTTCGATGTTGGGAGGCGAGTTGAGCCAGAGTTACGCGTTGTATGTTCGCAACGCCATTTCTTTGTCTTGGCTAAGTACTGCCGAATGGAGGACTACGGCTCTGTACTTTGTTTGCAATTTCGGTTGTATGCGCCGGAAACGAGAGCTAGATGAGACAATCCTTGTAGTGAGGAAGCGAAAAAATGTGGAGTGGTAACCGTTTATATTTAAGCATAAGTCATTAATTTCATTTCCGGACGCATTGTAATTTTTTTTTGTCTGGATTCTGTCTTGTCGGGATTTTGTCACCACGCCAAACATTTAAAGGACTACGATTTGAGGGCATGCACCTGGAATGTCCGGAACCTTAATGGGGAAGTTGCCTCTGCCTGGCTGGTTGATGTCCTCGTAAGGACAAAAGCTGACATCATCGCCATTCAAGAAATGAGTTGGACGGGGCAAGGCAAGCAATGTCCGGGGCCTTGAGATATCCACTTTAGCTGCCATGTTAAGGAACGCAAATTCGCTGTTGGTTTTGTAGTGGGAGAGAGACTCCATCGCCAAGTACTGTCGTTCACCCCGGTGGACGAGCGTCTAGCCACAATCATCAAAGCGAGATTCTCCAACATTTCGCTCATCTGCGCCCATGCCCCCAAGGAAGAAAACGATGAGGCATCCAAGGATCGCTTCTATAAGCGCTTGGAGCGCACGTACGAGCGCTGACCCCGCCATGGTATCAAAATCGTGCTTGCCGACTTCAATGCCAGGTTGGGCAAGGAAGGGATCTGTGGAACCACCGTCGGAGAATTTAGTCTCCACGACGAAACATCTGACAACGGACTGAGGCTGATCGACTTCACCGGGACCCGAAACATGGTAGTATTCAGTACTAGGCTCAAGCATAAAAAGATCCATCAAGCTACGCGGCTGTCTCCAGATCGAAAAACGAGAAACCAAATCGATCATGTTGTGATAGACGGAAGGCGCGCTCCGAGTATTTTAGACTCACGTACACCCCGAGGCCCAAACATCAGCTCGGACCACTATCTTGTTGCAGCCACGATACGCACCCGCCTCTGTGCAGCAAAAAATATGCGCCCAAATATGCAAGGAAAGTTTAACGTCAAAAAGCTCCAATCACAACTGACAGCCAATGCATCCGCTACTCGACTCTCACACCAGCTCTGGAAGGAAAGACCGTTCGCGTACGGTTCCATCCTAGACGCAATACCGTCTGAAATTAAAGTGATGCCCATTGATTATATCCCCCTGCAGAGCCCCCCCGATTATAACCCCGCACGAAATTCCCAAGCCACAGTGACTGGAACCAGGAAGATTTCGGGTACTTGCAGGGCTTAACTGTCTTTACGGATGGGTCAAAGATGCAATGCGGGGTTGGTGCTGGGGTCTTCATTGAGCAATATAACCTAAAATTATCCTTCCGCCTACAGGACTATGCAAGCGTTTTCCAGGCAGAAACGTTTGCTATTAAGGAGGCAGTAAGGTACATCAAAGACAATGTACCCGCGAGAACGCAAATGAACATACTCTCGGATAGCCAAACGGCTATTCAGGCACTTTCCTCTAACTCTGTTAGATCTCAGCTAGTGGATTAATGTAGGAGAGAGCTGGCCTATATTTCTGATCAATACGAAATTACCCTAATATGGGTCCCGGACATAGGGGCATCTACGGAAACGAGGCAGCGGACGAACTAGCAAGGAGCGGCTCCGCACTGGATGTGTCCCACGCGGTGGACATGGGCGCCTCGCTCAGGGAGATTAAGACAAAAATTTCCGCAATTTATCATTCAACGGCCAGGCAGAGGTGGCTCTGCACAGGATCCTATAGAATTTCCTGGCAGTTCTGGGTGTCCTACGACCCACTCAAAACCAAAGCTCTCTTAGGAATGAGCAAAACAAATGCCTACAAACTTACTGCAGTGTGCACAGGGCACTGGCCCGTTGGGGTACATGCCGAAAGGATAGGACTGCCCTTCAGTAGGCTCTGTCGCAGCTGCGATGACCCGGGCTCAAAAGACAGTCGAACACTTGCTGTGCGAGTGTCCAGCCTCGCAACCAACCTCACACCAGCAGAGAGAACTCTTCAACCAACCGACATATGCGCGCAGAGGAACCACATTTCCCGCTCATTAAGTTCCCCGCCGAATAAGTAGTGGGATTTCAGCGAGCCCGAAAGAACAAGTGGTAAGATGAGGAGTGTCAGGAAGCTGCAGAGAAAAAATATGCCGCCTACAGAGCTATTTTTAGCTAATTTAAAATTAAATAAAGTTAGGGAACTCCTATTCTTCTTAAACGGAATTGCTATATCTATAAATTATTTTATACTTTTTAGTTCTTGTTGTAATAAAAGCGTGTGTTTAGTTTTTTAACTATAATTTTATTATATATAAGATGTTTGTATGTAGTGGTTCTTCGAAGTACTTGAATGGGTATGATCAAGAGCGTCAATGTAACTAGCACAGCGGTCGTTTGGCCACAGCAACCTACGCTTCTCTAATTTCAATAAAAGTCCATAAATTGTAATAGAACAAGAGGAGGTTTGAAAGAAGGGGCTAGAGCCCAGGTGCCACATCTTCAATTTCTTAACAGAGAGATCTAAAATGGCTGAGGGAGTGGGAGATTCTGTTCGAAGCTAGAGATCGAGCAGTCATACAATTTCCCAGACCACTGCCGTGTTTCCAAGCCGATAACTCTTCTTATTTGTATCTACAAAAATTATTCGGTTTGGCCCGAGACCAAATATCCACCAAATACTTATGCCAAATGTTGACAGTTTCTTCTGAGCTTTATCCTTCCATTGTGTTCTTGTATCCACCGGTGACGATTTTCACCAGAAAATCATCTAACTTAAGAATCAGTTAGAGCTGGCATAACCATAACGGCGTAGCTATAACTTTGTCAAATACATCACAGCTGCTTATGGTTATGCCGAAACACGAAAACTCAATAGATGCAGGTCCAGAAAATATGTTCGTTGGTATGTAAGTTTACTCAATTTACAAGGCTACATATGTACATGCGTATGTATGTGTGTAATTTATTTTTCAAAATAGTCGTGATCCCTTTCGATGCACGGCAGTAGGACAGCTGTTCGAAGGCCGCGGGCTTAAAACTTAAACAACTCCTATGCAGATGACTGAAGCTTACAATTGCTTAGACTATTGCCCTTATTCATATAAAAATAACTTTAATTCGGATTCATAGTTTAAATTCAAAACTTTTCTTTTCCTAGAGGGAGAAACACAAAACAACCACATGGAAGAAAAAATCATTATCAGAACGCTGAATCTGCCTTTGAACAGCTTTATTAAGTGACCTTTTCATAAAAATTTTCGATTTATAAGGCAGTTGAAGTCTTCTTTATTTTTTATTAATTTGGGTGTGCAGTTTGTCGCAAATCTATCAATATTTATAGATTTTTTGGTAGGTACATATTTTCAAGTCGATCCGTATTTGAGGCAAAAAATATTCTGTTTATTCATGTTCCAATCCATCCTTACCTATGTATGTACATATATATGTTTGTAAAACACTTTTAAGCCATCTACAGAAAAGCTAAAAATTCCGCGCTTGAGTGGCTTAACGGATTTTGGCTGCACTGTAATATTTCAGCTGCATTCCATTGGCACAACATGCCACGTCGGCTGCGCAGCCGCACACCAACTTCATCCAGCTTCAGCTCAATGCCCAAATACTCATGCCACACTTCTCGCATTCCATTGTGTTCAATCACCCTGAATTTTTATTTTCATCTTGTTACTCATTACTTGTTTCATATACAATTTAGTATGCTTTGCCTTTTCGTTTTTGTTGTTATGACCGTGCTTGCTTTTTTGTTGTACTGCATTTTGGTTATTGCACGTTGCATGACCTGATGCCGCCCCTAGCTTGGCTGCATGTGTACCAGCTTGTGTATTATGTTACATTCGCCTAAGTGCGGGTATGAGTTCTTCTTCTTTCTCTTCTTCTTGTTTGTTATTTCGATCTCTTATAGTTTTTTGGCTTAAACATTGTATTTGCTATCTTGCTTTCATGCATCCTCTGCGTTGGGCCATACGCGATACATACATACATCTGTACGAATATAGAGAATGAGGAAGTGGAGTTAAAGCGAATCGCCACAGCCGCCAGACCAGGTACCTCAATTAAAACCGCGTTTATACCACGGCCAAGTACGAGCACGCTGCGCGACAGCTCAAAAACATCTGCAACAATACGAAGTAATCTGCCATTGAGCCAAGGTAGCCGCACAGCGACTGCGCAAAGCAACAATAGCATCAGACCTAAGTCGAGCATGGTAAGCAAAACAACAAAACAGCATTCGATTTGGGTGTTTTAAGGGATAGTATTTGTTTTCGATAGGTACGTCCCGGTACAGCCACGTCCCGGCCAGGCTCCTCTGTCGCCAGCCGACCGGCATCAAGATGTGGCACCGCTTCACGCATTCGCGCTACATCCGCTGCTGCCTACACTGTTGGCGATGTCACCGCCAAACTCTATCAGGCATCGCGTCTAAATCCCACTATATATGCTGAACGCGAGGCGCTTATAAAGGCGCTTTTTCAATTTATCTACTATCACGAGTCCGATGTGCAAAAAGCGTATTCTCTGTGCGAGGCAGTCATGGAAGTCCATAAGCAAAAGCGCACCTCGGGTTCGGGTCGTTCTGGCGCGCCTGTCGATTGGTGGTGGGATCAGCAAATAGGCAGATGTTTGCTGGTAATGCGCTTACCACGAAAGGCCGAGACCTATCTGGTTCAATCGTTGGCGGCTTTCCCACATCCTGACACCTTTTTGTTGCTTTCTCGTTTGTACCAGCGTCTGAGTGAGCCTAATCGCGCGCTGGAGCTCATTGGTATGGCTGTCGACCGGCATCCTTTCAACGTAACTTTTCGCATAGAACAGGGCCGAATATTCGATGCTATGTCTAAGCAGGATGATGCTATGCAAATATATCGTCTCATTACCAAGCTCAATCCGATTAATGTGGAGGCGTTGGCTTCTATTGCATTGAACCATTTTTATGATGGAAATCCCGAGATGGCTCTTATGTATTATCGGTAAGCGTTGAAATATAACAAATGTATGTAAGTATGTATGCATATGAAAATGTACATGTATGTATGTATTTTTTTTATATATTCTACCAGACGGATCCTTTCTTTGGGAATTCACTCAGCAGAGCTCTATTGCAATATTGCTTTATGTTGTTTGTATGGCGGACAAATCGATCTGGTGCTACCTTGCTTTCAACGGGCACTTCTGCTTTCCAAAACGTCCGATCAAAAAACAGATATCTGGTATAATTTAAGCTTTGTGGCGTTGGTACGTACAAACAGTACTAAGGTTTCTACGACACATAGTATACACATACACATGTACATAAGTACATACACACAATGCCGAAAACTATCTGTTATTAAATTTACACAATACACATTGTGGCGAACGTGCGAAAATGACCTCTGATATCCAATATGAATATCAATCTGAGAACGAACTCATAACCAACCTTAGTTTTCTAACGTTCATAGTATATTGGAAATACTCTCGAAATGCGTTCAAAGAATGAGAACCGTAAAAAACAAGGGAGAAAGTGAAGTCCAGCGCATTGTCCAGCTCATGCTCGAAATATATTATTATTGTTTCCAAACCAAATTTGACGAGGGATAACGGAAATTCGTTGCAACATACATCACAATCGCTCTCTCTCATTAAAATTTCAACTCGATAATGGGCTGGATTTCGAATTCATAACAAACTGAAAATATATTGGATAACGAAGATTCCGTTTTGCTGGAGAATGGCCTGGTTCTCGAATCGAATACTAACCTATTTCCCATTCATTATCGAAGTTGAAACTTGAAAAAAAAAATATGCGTTTTCCAATCATTTTCGAATTTTTAACCAATCCCACTCGGAGGTTTGCCTTTAGCGAACCGCTATTAGAAACAAGGAATAAAACCGATTCAAGATAACGTTCCAGTTTCGGTTTCGGTTTTGCCAAGTGTTTCGGTTTCGGCTTTGGTTTCATTCTTCAAAATTTGTTTCGGTTTCGGTTTCGGTTTTGGAATAAAAAAATGAAAAGAAGTTATTAAAAGAAATTATTTATTAAATAAATATGTACCTTCCAAGGTTTGTTTTTGGCGAAATTAAACATTGTGATCAATTTTTTTTTATATAATAAAAAACACCTCTGAATCAATTATATAAACTAATGCTTAGATCTAACTGCAGAAATTTGTTTATTATTATATTTATTATATAATGAGGGTTGTTGCTGATAGGTACAGTTCACTGATGATATTAACACTAGGTTTTTTCCCTAATAATCCGGACCGGAACCGGGTATCAGAGAATAAGAGAAAAATTTCATTTCCAACAAAGTCCACAAGTTTGGGAACGCAAAAACCACATTTCGTGCCCAGAATTTGAGAAACTGCTGATTCACGTTGTTTTCACTTAAATGCAAACACTTGGGAATTGATTTTTTTCACAAATTTGATTTTAAGTATATAAAGTTTGAAAATACATCAACAGGCCATTCATTATTCCTTTAAAACACCAAGCAAATGCAGCCAACTTATAAACACAAAACAGCTGATATGCACTTTGACACTTTATCCATATTTACCCGGAGAAAAAGTCAGGCAGGAAGAAGAAGACACAATGCAATAATTTCCAGTTCTCGCTCTCTATTACCCATTTTGTTGAGTACGGGAATGATTTCTGGGCTGTTTTGGGCACCCGCGGGATCCCGCGTTGCATACGTGAAAGAAACTACTAAGATAAAATTAATCGATTATCGATTCACAACAACAAAGTCATCCCCGGATACACAGCAACAACGTCATCACCAGATTCACTTAAATGTGTCCTTTTTGCTGTAAAATTGAAGATGAATGAAAACTAAAAATGTAATTGATATTTTCGTTAAATATTTACTAAATAATTATGAGACCCCTTTATTTCTGTGCTCTTTACAACTACCCTGCAGGGAAACCGTGGACTGGTGCATAAAATTTCTAGTTCCGTACAAGAACTTTATCGCCAAAAACGAACCAGTCCGATAGTAAGTAGATCCCCACCAGTTCAAAATCAGCGAAATGTGGGATTCATAAAAAAAATATTTTATTTCTCGTTTTTCATTAGAAATCTATATCTAAAGTGACGAATTTAGAACTGGTTCGGAATTATAGAAAAAGGGACGCAGAACGAACTAGATCTTATGTGTCGAATTTAGAACTAATTCGAAACTATCGAAAAAGGGATGCAGCCGGGGGCTTGTTTACTTTACATAGATATGTGTTTGGCGGCTTTTTCATTCAAATGCACTTTCATTTTGCACTTCGCAGATGCTATTTCATAGTTTGGTAATAGAAAACAAAACTTTGTGTTAACATATTAACATCTTGGGGCCGCCTGGAATCTAACCAATAACAGCGAGCACCTCTGGAAAGTCCGCTACAGACAAAGGTATGTAAACGTACATTTCTTACAATCATTCAAACAAATTTACCCTGTGGGGAAAATCTCTAGTTCTGAACTGGTGCGCTTCTAGTACATTTAGACCCAGTACTGGTTCGCGATAAATCTCTTTTGCATGCAAACAACTGGCGAATTTAACATGGCGATGTCCTAGGAAGTGTCAATTGCCCCCCGCTGCATCCATTTTCGATAGTTCCGAACTAGTCCTAAATTTTATAGTTCCGAACCAGTTCTAAAATCGATAGACGAAAGAAAAAAGTATCATGATTTTTCAATCTTTTTGGTTCTTCCGTGTGTGCGATGTTAAGTTATATTGAAAGAAATGTGCTTTTAATTTGAAATTAAATATGTTTGAATGATTGTAAGAAATGTACGTTTACATACCTTTAACTGTAGCTGAGTTTGCAGAGGTGCTCGCTGTTAGATTCCAGACGGTCCCAAGATGTTGAAATGTTAACACAAATTTTGGTTTTGTATTACCAAGCTATGAAAAAGCATCTGCGAAGTGCAGAATAGAAGCGTATTTGAACGAAAAAGCCCCCGAACACATATCTATGTAAAGTAAACAAGCCCCCCGCTGCATCCCTTATTCGATAGTTCCGAACTAGTTCTAAATTCGACAAATAAGATCTAGTTCGTTCTGCATCCCTTTTTCTATAGTTCCGAACCATTTCTAAATTCGTCACTTTAGATATCGATTTCTAGTGAAAAAAAAACTGAATAAAAATTAGTTTTTTAAAAGTACCACTTTACGCCGATTTTGTACTGGTGGGGACCTAGTTCCATCGGACTAGTTCCTTTTTGACGACAAAGACCTAGTACGGAACTAGAAATTTGATTCACTAGTCCGCGGTTTCCCTGCAGGGTAATTTCAAATCGAAAAAACGTTTCTTTGAAAATAGAAGAACCGAAAGATTTAAAAATCATGATACTTTTTTCCTTCGTCTGGCGATTTTAAAACTGGTTCGGAACTATAGAATTTAGAACTAGTTCGGAACTATCGAAAAAGGGATGCAGCGGGGGCAATTGACACTTCCTAGGACATCGCCATGTTAAATTCGCCAGTTGTTTGCATGCAAAAGAGATTTATCGCGAACCAGTACTGGTTCTAAACGTACTACAGGCGCACCAGTTCAGAACTAGAGATTTTCCCCACAGGGTATACATGTGAAAATTAAAATCTAAATGACTTGTTCACCTTTTTATTAGCTTTTTGCGAAAAGGTAGCTTGCCGTCCTTATTTACTTCTTAACAGGAATTTTGGCAAAATATTGTTGATTTTGGTTAAATAAATCATTTATTTCTAAAAAATTTTTATTTATTATTTTATAAATTTCTGGAAACCGATTGAACTTGTGATTGAACCTGACAAAGCTTCACAGGGCAGAGAATGTGCCTTTTTGCCTCACAGGAGTGTGACATTTTAGGAAACGAACATCAAATTTTCTCACCCTTTGCAGTGATGGTACATACTTTTTTGGAAAATACCCACTCAACAAAAATAACATCCCCACTTTTCCCTACCCGTTAAAAAATGTTTCCCCACAAAATTCCCTACAATTTGTATCTAATAATTCCTTATAAAATTAAACACGGAAGGTTCAATGTTTAGAAAATTTATTATAATATTGTGTTGATGTGTAATAGAGGTCTACGCCAATAGATATCAGTGGCGGACCCAGGTAGGGGAAATTGGGGAAATTTGAAATTATGTACTTAATTTTGAATTTTTAGTTTTTTGTTATATTTTCGAATTCGTATTATTTTACACAGTTGAAAGTCACAGCAAGTTTGAATATTTTCACAGGTTCAGAAAACAACGAAAATTCCAAAATTTTGAATTTTATAATATTATTAAATTTCTTGAGATTTCTTATTTTTAGGATAATTTCCAAAATTTCAAAAACTATCGAAATCCGAGAGATTCTAGAAATTTTGGTAAAATGAGAATATTTTGAAATGTACAAAATTATTGAGATTTTAGAAATTCTTATATTTCCCAAAATGTTTAGAATTTTATTTATCCTAAAATCCATCCTTAAATGTAAAAATGCGAAATATCACAAATTGTAGAAAAATTCTAATGTTCCTGTACTCGTGTGTAAAAAATAGAAAATTCTTAGAATTCTAAAAGATATTAACATTTTTGAAAAATTCCAAAATTGTTCCACTTTTCTGAACTTTTCCATAACTTTGTATTGATATAACCAAGCTTGGGAATTTTAAAATTTTTTAAAATTTTGAAAACATCAACTTCCAAAAATTTTTTAAACTTAAAGCAATACGAAAATTTTTAAAATTTTTAAAAACGACGAAATATGAAAATGTTTTCAACATTCGAAAACTTTTAATTTCGTTTGATCAATTTTGTATATGGGCATTCCCATGGTGGCGCACGTGACAGTCGTACGATTTCAATATGATACAAAAAAGGAATACCATTTTTTTCTTTAACTTTTTTGGGCCATTGTATAGCACATAATTAGCTCTATATTTAACCGAAAAATGAAATCAATCGAACTGCTTGGTCCTGAAATATAAGCATTTAAAGAGAGTGTCGTTACGTGACAAAAAATGGAAGTTGATTTTTTCTTTTCTTACAAAATCGCAAAACTCTGCGAATTGTGGATGGCTATTTTCATGAAACTTATTTTAATATGATTTGGAGCAATTCTAGTTGTTTTTAGAGTTTTTTGAATTAATGCAAATTGTTTCAATTCTCTTTTACAACCCCAAGTGTGAAACGTGACGTGACGTGGCGTCACGTGACATAAATTTCCATCGTTATATTTTTGTTAATATTGCTTTTAAATGAATTTTCAACGCAAATAAAACATGTATTTTATGTAGAATATACTTTATATTTTGACTTCAGCGCCAATTCAGGGTCAATTTATTAGAAATCTATGATTTATTATGTTTCAACCACATACGCCAAATTCGAACCAAATCGGACCATAAATACGGTTTTTCGAAATATCTCGACCTTGGCACCACCTAGGAAGACCATTTTATGCAAACATGATTCTACTTACATAGCCAGTATATATTTTAAAAAGCAGACAAAGCGGCCCGTAAATACGTTAGATATAAAACTTTTATTTTTTTTTGTCGTGGTGGACCTTCCGCTGGAAACACCCATATTCGACACTTTGACTTAGAAAAAATTTGTTAAAATTCCTACAATTCTCAAAATTTTTAAAAATAAAAAATTCCTAGAAATCTAGTATTCATCATTATATTGAATTAATTGAATTATTGGGATTTTCTAAAATTTCTCAAATTCACAAAGTTTTGAAAGATTAGAAAATTTTGGAATTCCACTCAAGATATTAAAAAGGGGAAACTTCAAGTAATTAAAAACTATCAAAACTCTTAAAATTTTGAATTGCGGTGATTTTTAAATTTATATACACGATATACGTTGAAAAATAGCATAACTCCACGGTCACATTTGTGTTTCAAAATAGTCAGAACGATAATCACTTTACTTTTCCTCCCAAATCACTCCGAAATATTTCACTCCAAAATTTGCAAATTACAGCACTGCTACCAAATATATGTAATTAGAGTGAGAACACGATACACCATTTTGCATATTCTCGTTTCAGTTCGCAGACATTGTTTACTTTTTTAATAACAAAATAAACAACTTATCGTTGTAAAAAGTTAGTGCTTTTTGAATAATTTAGTTATTTTACTAGTGTTTTAAAGGTAAAAACTGGCAATACAGTGCGATTTGGACCGAGTAATTGCTCTTACAAAGGAACTATACCCCATACAAAAAATATTCAGCAAATATTTGAATATGTCGAGCTTTTACATTCGATTTCTTAGAAAGATTTTGAGTAGAAGATGTTGCGGTTTCCTTCCATATAAAAATAAATTGTGTGTTTTTTTTTTTTTTTGTTATATAGAAGCAAAAGGGACAAACAAAATTCGTAAAAATTAACGGCAACCTTTATCCATTTGAAACTTGCACTTTATTCTACTAGAATTCAATGGAATACAAAACTGCATGCTCAAAATATTTCGAAGAAATCTAATAAAAAATCTCGAAATTTTTAAGAAAGTTTGTTTAATTTTTTTTAATATTGTACAAAGTTTCAAACATGGATTTATACGGGTTTTATTAAAGAATTAACCCAGGGCCCATTGAACAGGTAGTATCAGTAGACCAGCTGATTTGATTTTTTTCAAATTATTTGGTCTCGAAAATTTCAAATATTTTTAATTCCTTCCATGCTGGAATAAATATAAGGTGATGTCACTTACATAACCTCACTTTTTCTGCATGCCAATTGCGGTCATGCATTAAATTTTATAAAAATGGTTTCTAAGAACAATAACTCCTTCACAAACGCAGAACTAGGCTTTATTAAACCGCCTTTCGACAATCCATCAATCCAAGTGAACGTATTGTCGTGGAGTGGAAGCATAGTAACCCTTACGGAAAATATTTTCTGACCAAAGTTCTCAACAATACCTTTCATTTGATATCCATATTGCGATGTTTTCGATAAATTGTGTACAATCGAAAATAAGTGGGAACCTTACACTATTATCCTAACATTTATCCATAACATTTTGTGTATAGGGAAAGCATTGTTTAAGAACCTTCTCTTGGTACCCATGAATAGTAATATTTTACCGTTTTTTCTAAACAAAAAATTAAATGAATACGCGGTTAAAAATAGGTGGCAACCTTGTTAAAATATACATATATATATATATATACAAGAATTGCTCGTTTAATGTAATAAGACAATTAAGCTTAAAACTGGATGGATTAAGTTTAAACCGGGACCGCAGTCATTGTTAGTAAAATAATTTAGATCAGTTGCGTCCATAAAACACTTTTGCTGTAAGCTAGTGTAATAAGAGGTTTATGTTTTCAGTCATAATAAATTATTATTACTACCTCAAAATTATTATATATAAAACTTAAAAGGCCACACAGACGTACCCCACACACAAGAGGCTGATTAAAATTTAAAAAATAAGAACTACTTTCCGCCCTTCGTTTATTCATATTAAAACAAATAAAATTAAACAGTTCTCTTTATTTAATTATTTTTAACTTCTAATAAAAATAACATATTATCCATTAAAACATATTATTACCATTGAAAAATTACACATCTAAATTCTAGCTGTTATATTATTAAATAATTATACGTTTAAGTGGCCAGACCAAAGACCTTCATCAGAGTCATCCGAGCAGAAACGCTTGGAGATAGGTACCGAATCCGTGATTAGTGCGAGCCATGGTGAATTAATAATTATATCAATACACAATGGTGTAAGCATGGGTGTATCCAAAAAGAAATAAAAAAATAAGTTACCAATTCGATTCATTGGCAATTGCTAAATTCTTACCTGAAACGCAATTGAAAAATCCCTAGTTGTAGAAGGTGATGATGCTACTGGTGTGCACTGCTCCAATAATCTGTTGGAAGAAACACAAACTTAAACACTGGTTAAAGTCTGATAATATAAATGTGTTGGATTTAATAATTTCCTACCTGGAACTTGCTTATAAAAACGCTGCTGGCAGCGCCACTGATGAGACACTGCTCCAATAACCAACTCTTACCAGCTCTAAATCTTAAAAGGCATTGTTCTGAAAACCTTTTGTGAGAAAAATACATTAGTTTAGTGAATGCATTTAGTTTGTGAAACCTACCTGGAATTCTCTTGAATAAATCACTGCTTTTTTGGGATGAATAGATAAACCTACATATATGAGGAAATATATAAACAATTAAATTTCATCAATATGCACATATATACATATGTATATATTTTAGCAAAAATTTACTTACAAAATCACAATTATTGCAAATTAATTATTGCAAGGAAGATTTGACACTACCTTATTGGAAGTGTTCGCCCCTTTGATTTTTTAAAGGTTAAAGGCCAGAAATATTAAAAAGAATTACCCTTTTTGACTACAAAAGGAGTAATAATTTGAAGTTTTTTATTTAACACATATACATACATTTAAATTAACTAAATTTAATCATAATTAAAAATGATTTATTTTGGAACGAATTTCCGTCATCCCTTGTCAAGTTTGGTTTGCAGACAAACCGGTTTCGGCGTTGTGCCATCTTCAGTGTCATTTTTCGAAACGAACGAAAAATGACACTGAAGATGGCACAACGCCGAAACCGGTTTGTCTGCAAACCAAACTTGACAAGGGATGACGGAAATTCGTTCCAAAATAAATCATTTTTAATTATGATTAAATTTAGTTAATTTAAATGTATGTATATGTGTTAAATAAAAAACTTCAAATTATTACTCCTTTTGTAGTCAAAAAGGGTAATTCTTTTTAATATTTCTGGCCTTTAACCTTTAAAAAATCAAAGGGGCGAACACTTCCAATAAGGTAGTGTCAAATCTTCCTTGCAATAATTAATTTGCAATAATTGTGATTTTGTAAGTAAATTTTTGCTAAAATATATACATATGTATATATGTGCATATTGATGAAATTTAATTGTTTATATATTTCCTCATATATGTAGGTTTATCTATTCATCCCAAAAAAGCAGTGATTTATTCAAGAGAATTCCAGGTAGGTTTCACAAACTAAATGCATTCACTAAACTAATGTATTTTTCTCACAAAAGGTTTTCAGAACAATGCCTTTTAAGATTTAGAGCTGGTAAGAGTTGGTTATTGGAGCAGTGTCTCATCAGTGGCGCTGCCAGCAGCGTTTTTATAAGCAAGTTCCAGGTAGGAAATTATTAAATCCAACACATTTATATTATCAGACTTTAACCAGTGTTTAAGTTTGTGTTTCTTCCAACAGATTATTGGAGCAGTGCACACCAGTAGCATCATCACCTTCTACAACTAGGGATTTTTCAATTGCGTTTCAGGTAAGAATTTAGCAATTGCCAATGAATCGAATTGGTAACTTATTTTTTTATTTCTTTTTGGATACACCCATGCTTACACCATTGTGTATTGATATAATTATTAATTCACCATGGCTCGCACTAATCACGGATTCGGTACCTATCTCCAAGCGTTTCTGCTCGGATGACTCTGATGAAGGTCTTTGGTCTGGCCACTTAAACGTATAATTATTTAATAATATAACAGCTAGAATTTAGATGTGTAATTTTTCAATGGTAATAATATGTTTTAATGGATAATATGTTATTTTTATTAGAAGTTAAAAATAATTAAATAAAGAGAACTGTTTAATTTTATTTGTTTTAATATGAATAAACGAAGGGCGGAAAGTAGTTCTTATTTTTTAAATTTTAATCAGCCTCTTGTGTGTGGGGTACGTCTGTGTGGCCTTTTAAGTTTTATATATAATAATTTTGAGGTAGTAATAATAATTTATTATGACTGAAAACATAAACCTCTTATTACACTAGCTTACAGCAAAAGTGTTTTATGGACGCAACTGATCTAAATTATTTTACTAACAATGACTGCGGTCCCGGTTTAAACTTAATCCATCCAGTTTTAAGCTTAATTGTCTTATTACATTAAACGAGCAATTCTTGTATATATATATATATATGTATATTTTAACAAGGTTGCCACCTATTTTTAACCGCGTATTCATTTAATTTTTTGTTTAGAAAAAACGGTAAAATATTACTATTCATGGGTACCAAGAGAAGGTTCTTAAACAATGCTTTCCCTATACACAAAATGTTATGGATAAATGTTAGGATAATAGTGTAAGGTTCCCACTTATTTTCGATTGTACACAATTTATCGAAAACATCGCAATATGGATATCAAATGAAAGGTATTGTTGAGAACTTTGGTCAGAAAATATTTTCCGTAAGGGTTACTATGCTTCCACTCCACGACAATACGTTCACTTGGATTGATGGATTGTCGAAAGGCGGTTTAATAAAGCCTAGTTCTGCGTTTGTGAAGGAGTTATTGTTCTTAGAAACCATTTTTATAAAATTTAATGCATGACCGCAATTGGCATGCAGAAAAAGTGAGGTTATGTAAGTGACATCACCTTATATTTATTCCAGCATGGAAGGAATTAAAAATATTTGAAATTTTCGAGACCAAATAATTTGAAAAAAATCAAATCAGCTGGTCTACTGATACTACCTGTTCAATGGGCCCTGGGTTAATTCTTTAATAAAACCCGTATAAATCCATGTTTGAAACTTTGTACAATATTAAAAAAAATTAAACAAACTTTCTTAAAAATTTCGAGATTTTTTATTAGATTTCTTCGAAATATTTTGAGCATGCAGTTTTGTATTCCATTGAATTCTAGTAGAATAAAGTGCAAGTTTCAAATGGATAAAGGTTGCCGTTAATTTTTACGAATTTTGTTTGTCCCTTTTGCTTCTATATAACAAAAAAAAAAAAAAACACACAATTTATTTTTATATGGAAGGAAACCGCAACATCTTCTACTCAAAATCTTTCTAAGAAATCGAATGTAAAAGCTCGACATATTCAAATATTTGCTGAATATTTTTTGTATGGGGTATAGTTCCTTTGTAAGAGCAATTACTCGGTCCAAATCGCACTGTATTGCCAGTTTTTACCTTTAAAACACTAGTAAAATAACTAAATTATTCAAAAAGCACTAACTTTTTACAACGATAAGTTGTTTATTTTGTTATTAAAAAAGTAAACAATGTCTGCGAACTGAAACGAGAATATGCAAAATGGTGTATCGTGTTCTCACTCTAATTACATATATTTGGTAGCAGTGCTGTAATTTGCAAATTTTGGAGTGAAATATTTCGGAGTGATTTGGGAGGAAAAGTAAAGTGATTATCGTTCTGACTATTTTGAAACACAAATGTGACCGTGGAGTTATGCTATTTTTCAACGTATATCGTGTATATAAATTTAAAAATCACCGCAATTCAAAATTTTAAGAGTTTTGATAGTTTTTAATTACTTGAAGTTTCCCCTTTTTAATATCTTGAGTGGAATTCCAAAATTTTCTAATCTTTCAAAACTTTGTGAATTTGAGAAATTTTAGAAAATCCCAATAATTCAATTAATTCAATATAATGATGAATACTAGATTTCTAGGAATTTTTTATTTTTAAAAATTTTGAGAATTGTAGGAATTTTAACAAATTTTTTCTAAGTCAAAGTGTCGAATATGGGTGTTTCCAGCGGAAGGTCCACCACGACAAAAAAAAATAAAAGTTTTATATCTAACGTATTTACGGGCCGCTTTGTCTGCTTTTTAAAATATATACTGGCTATGTAAGTAGAATCATGTTTGCATAAAATGGTCTTCCTAGGTGGTGCCAAGGTCGAGATATTTCGAAAAACCGTATTTATGGTCCGATTTGGTTCGAATTTGGCGTATGTGGTTGAAACATAATAAATCATAGATTTCTAATAAATTGACCCTGAATTGGCGCTGAAGTCAAAATATAAAGTATATTCTACATAAAATACATGTTTTATTTGCGTTGAAAATTCATTTAAAAGCAATATTAACAAAAATATAACGATGGAAATTTATGTCACGTGACGCCACGTCACGTCACGTTTCAC
>NW_016158207.1:39312-41043 GCF_001687245.7 Rhagoletis zephyria | reverse complement strand
TGATGCTCTGAAGCTTATAAGTATACAGGAAGATAGAGACTTTTTAATAAAGCAGCGAGAAAATAGGCGTATTGGTAGCATGACTTGCGTTGATCGAAATGTCACAAATAAAGAAAAGAGGAGGAAAAAAAGATTGGAAGATGAAAAACGTCGAAAAGAACGTTATGAAAAGAAAACAAGCACTTCAGGTAATTTTTATATAGTGTTTGCACACAGAGGCTAATTTTTTTGTGCGAATAATTTTGTGTAGACTTGAGTATGGAACACGTTGAATTTGAGAGTGATGTATCGGAAAATGATGTGCAGGCGATGGATCTAGAAGAAACTGATAACATCCCAAGTTGCTCCAATAGGCCGATTCAAAAACGTGGAAAAAAGCATTTTATAGACGACAGAATGCTAGCTTGTATGGATGCTGGCAATATGTCATCTCCATTCGCTATACATTTTATCAGTGCAACTGTTAAGGCGTTGGGTCACAATATAGAGGATCTTGTTCTCAATTGTACAAGTTTGCGTGAACAGCGTAAAAAATATCGTCGGCGTCATGGCAAAGAAATTATTGAAAACTTTAAGGTAATATTTTTTTGGCCAAGTTATAAGTTCTTCTTTACGCTTAATTTTTATAGATCCCCCAAACATTTGTTTTACATTGGGACGGCAAGATACTTCCCGCAATTGCTGGAAAAGAAAAAGTTGATCGCTTGGCTATTGTGCTCACGTCAGAGAACATTGAAAAATTGATAGCTATACCCATCATTGAAGTTGGAACTGGTGATGTAGTGGCTCAATCAGTCTACGACTATTTGTTAAAAATGAATATGCTGAATTCATTGGAAATGATATGTTTTGATACCACTGCTGCAAATACTGGCCCTCATAATGGTGCTGCAACTTTATTAGAACGTAAACTGGAACGCAGTTTATTGTGGCAACTGGCTTGGCAACTGATACTTTTTTTCAATCTCGCGGCAACGCTGATCAGGATTAGCGATTAAAAGACTTATTGAAGAGATGAACATAGAAAAGAGCTTCCGATGCGCTTTATAGTATTTTTGTTATTTTATACTTTTTCATAACACATATGGTTTTTAGTGACCCATAAAAAGCTTCAGAAGATGAACATAGAAAAGAGCTTCCGATGCGCTTTATAGTATTTTTGTTATTTTATACTTTTTCATAACACATATGGTTTTTAGTGACCCATAAAAAGCTTCAGAAGATGAACATAGAAAAGAGCTTCCGATGCGCTTTATAGTATTTTTGTTATTTTATACTTTTTCATAACACATATGGTTTTTAGTGACCCATAAAAAGCTTCAGAAGATGAACATAGAAAAGAGCTTCCGATGCGCTTTATAGTATTTTTGTTATTTTATACTTTTTCATAACACATATGGTTTTTAGTGACCCATAAAAAGCTTCAGAAGATGAACATAGAAAAGAGCTTCCGATGCGCTTTATAGTATTTTTGTTATTTTATACTTTTTCATAACACATATGGTTTTTAGTGACCCATAAAAAGCTTCAGAAGATGAACATAGAAAAGAGCTTCCGATGCGCTTTATAGTATTTTTGTTATTTTATAATCTGTCATAACACATATGGTTTTTACTGACACATAAAAAGCTTCTGGATTCACATACATATGACCGGCTGGAATACATAAACTGTGATAACTTGCAAATAAAGTAATGTAAAAAAAATATTTTTTTAAAAATAAGCTTTTAT
>NW_016158207.1:19315-39212 GCF_001687245.7 Rhagoletis zephyria | reverse complement strand
TCATCTTACCACCCTGTCGGAAAAATCAACCAACACCAACACATAATTAAAAATCTTAAATAAAATCTTAATAAAAGTAGCCAATGCAAAAACTAATTAAAAGTGACAGTTAATGCCGTACAACTCGATGTCTTGAGAAAAAAATACTTGTCAAAATGGTGAAATTATTAAAAAAAAATTTAACAAAAAATACCGGCGGACNCAACTCGATGTCTTGAGAAAAAAATACTTGTCAAAATGGTGAAATTATTAAAAAAAAATTTAACAAAAAATACCGGCGGACGCATAGACAAATCTTGATAATTTTATGAAGAGATGAAATTAGATACATGAAATCAGCAACGTGAATACAAAAACGCAACACGTGGTATTAATGGTTATAAGCAGCGAACGGATTTTTAGGACCTAAGAACCTATACAAAAGGCAAAATAAAATAACGAAAAGGCTAGAAAAGGCAAAATAAAATAGCGAAAAAGTCAGGAAAAGGCACTAGGTATTGCAAAAAAAAGCAAAATAAGGCACTAAAAAAAGACAGAGAATACGAAGAACAATCAAAAAATACATTTATTTTAGAAATGTTTACATTACAAGTAAAAAGAGAAAAACTATGAACTAGTTTCATGATATGAAAAATTTGTACTTTGAATCTTTGACTATTTTATCCTTTCGAGTTTCTAACTTATAAAACTTTAATTTGTATAGTTGTAGTAACATTGAACCACAAGATGCATTTTCTGGCAGCATTTTCATTCGATTTTCGCGAAGAAAAGCCTTGAATGTACTAAATGTGCGCTCGACGTAAGTTGATACAAGTAGAGCCCAATTTAAATATGGAACGTTTAAAACGTTCATATTATCAGGAATAAGGGCGTTTTCCTCGCCCTATACAATTTTATCCACACCCAAGCCTACGTTAGCTGAGAAAACGGCTTTGAATTTTTCCAACACCAATTTGGCAAGAGGTCCCTGCGCTTCTACATATAAGCGGCATGGGCATGTATATGTTTTTTAATCTTAAAAAAAAATATGTAAATGCTATAATCACTTTTTTAAAGGTAGAAAAGGCAAATATCTTAAAAAAGGCAAAAAAAAGGCAACATCAAATGTGTATATATGGAATCAGGGAAAGCTAAACCGTGGACATTCTTAATCGAATATACTCTATCTCCTTAGCAGAAAAAAGGCAATTTCCATAAAATCCGTTCCCTGGTTATAAGGTTTAAATAAATAAATTTAAATAGGTATACATGGGAGGTTTATAAAGATTAATCGATTATACCTTTGGCACATCAAGCGCTTATTTAAATAATTTATAAGGAAATGCATCCTGCACTTAAAAATAGACATTTCATATTTATTGGAAGGTCTATTACATGGCTGTGGGATAATAATTTTTCGGAGAAGTTGCTGGTGCCAGAAATTACTTCGCCAATAAATATTTGAAATATCCAACTTATTCAGCGTTATCTGCTCCGCTGGTGAATGGAACAAACGGACGCCTTCGTAAGTCCACGTTTTTCTGCAAATTACACAGCTTGGCTTAGGCATTATTAATTTTTTAATCAATTATTTAGTATTTTTCTACAAAAATTCTAACGGAAAATTTTAGAAAAAACAAATTTTCCACAAAAAATCAAACGGAAAATTTTATAAAATAAAACAATGTTGCAAGCAAATAATAAATCGCCAAATTGCCCCCAAAATATATGTAAATGTAAAAATTAAAGGCAACATTGCGAAATATAATAGCCCGAACACAATGAAAACGACGAGCTGCGGACCACAGCTGTCAAATTATTTTAACGCGTACTCTTATGTAGGTAATTGTTTTGGCGACGACTGTGGTTGTGGCCAGATTAGATCTATTTCTATTTTTCCAGCGACATACAAGGTTCTTCCTCTTCTTTTATGTCAAACTCATACAAATTCATGATGTCGCTGCCGCGTTCAAAAAAATTATGTCGTCAATGACAAAGTGTTTAGATAATGAAGATAACAAATTGGAAGCTGTAGCCCGTAGCTCGTCGTTTTCAATGTGTTCAGAACTTTAGGCAGCCGAATGTCAGAAAATGGACAGAGAATGCTGCCTTATTACTTCATCTCTTTATTACGCCATGACCTACACATACTTTTTTCACAAAATTGTTGTCTGCTACATTTTGTGTTCTGTTTTGCGCAGAAAGGAAATCGGAATAAATAGAGTAGGCATTTCTCTAACCCTGGTATGCCGAAATTGCCAAAATTACACAACCACCCCCTAAGTGACAACACCTTATTATTATTTCACCATGAGTTCCTTCTCACAAAAATTCCAAACTGTTAAAATCTATTTGCATATGAAACATTTTTCCATACAAAACAAACGATTGAATAGCAGCTTTGGAACATTCGTCCACCTCAGCAGCACAACCGCTGATTCTGGCTCTTGCAAAGGATGGATCAATGCTTCGAGAGGCAAACAAATTTACTAACAGGCTAACCTAATATTCACGCACGCCGCCAATTTATTGTCAAAAATTTCTCATGCACATGCAACTTGTATGAGATCAACCGAAATTGAACGGCGTGCGTATGAAGCTAACTCAATTTCCAATTTTTGTTCTGCGTGACATTTTGATTTGACGTTTCGCTCAATGAAATCAAATGCAAACGCATGCAAGTCAATTTCGGGTGACGCAAAAAAACAAATTCGACGGCATGCGTACCAAAACGCAAGCCGCGAATATTAGGTTAGCCTGTAAGAAAGAAAGTTGCAACAATTTTTATTTTTTCCAATCTCAATATTTTATTTTTTTGTGTCTCACATGGCACACTTTGATTTAGACTAAAAAAATCATAACAGTTTTTGACACTTTCGATACCAGAAGCAACAACAAAATACACGCAAATGTTGTTTTTGCCCTAATGTTATTACCGGTTTGATATGCCTTGAATTAACCATATTTTTAAAAACAATTTACAAAAATTAAATAACAAAAAAATAAACAAATTGTTAATACTTGTCAATATGTGGTGCGGCTATAAATTTTTCGACCAGTGTACATCATGAATATTTTGTACATTAATCCTCACGCGCTGATCCTTCCATGACTCGGCGGAGGCGGGCGAAAAATGACAAAAAACGGCGGCGACGTGGCTCGGCGGCGTAACCTCTAATGTGTACATATCGATGCACAGCGTATCGTGTGGAACATGCTAGGTGGACATGAGACCTTAACAGGATTGAGGGGGATTTTATGCTTTGAGTAGTTGTGTCATTATTCCAAAAGACCACATATATGTATGTACATGTCGTCATAATCCAAAAAAATACAATTATTTAGCTAAGTATGCTGAAATTACCGCTAAATCTTCTTCTATGTTGTGTAAAAACGTCATAGCTGTAATGATTACCAGTATCTCGGGTAAATCTTTTTCCTTTTTTAATCATAAAAAGAAAACATCTGGAATGAATAATTAATTTCTCAGAATGTATATGGAGAATGTTTATGGAGAATTTTCTTAGCTTTCATTTGCCGTATATAAATGGTTCAATTGGTTCGGTAAAATATATGTAATTAAGCGGAAGCACTTTTCTCTAAAGCTGAAATTCGGTAAATAGAAAATATTTCGAAACCTTATCCACAAAAAAAAAAAAAAACTAACTCGATTTTCGGAATCAATGAGCGATTCTGCATAGGAATTATATAGGGGCCTCCGGTGATATATAAAAAGAACAATACATTTAATTTATCTGTAATGTTCGGATTTATCAAGTGAACGCCCAAATAGCTACTGAGGCCACAAAAATCGGATTGAGAGAGTGCTCATGAAATATCAAATGGAATGTGCCACAGAAACAGCTTACCCTCAAAAAGTGTACAATGCCGCAACTTTGCCAAAATTTATGAAAATGGTACCTAATGAACACGCGCCAATTTGTGTAAAAATTAGCTATTATCTACATGTTTGCATTTTGAGTGAAACAAATTTTTTTGCATAAAAATTTAGATTTTTCGAAATATTCAACTTATTTATAAAAATCTGTTCTTCTTTTCCCTACGCTAATTTTTTTCGACTAAAATCATTACGAGTAGGGGATTTTCCCTACATGCACCCACACGGTCAGTGTTGACTGTAATCTAGAATCGAACACGAAAAGAGAAAGGGGCAATCAAAAGGCGACATATTTTGGAAGAAACGAAATCACCATAAAATAAACTAATTTTATGTTATATTCGACCCTACCTACAACCTGCACTAAGTTTTTTGTTTCGGGTGTATTTCGAGACTTTGTTTTTGTAGCACTATGGTATCATTACTACTAGCTTACTACATATTACATTGCACAAGGAAATATTTTTTATAATTTTGGAAATTCTATTTGTACTCGTATTCGAAAAATATTAATATGCATTTACCCATATCCATATGTATACAGGGTGTCCCAGAAGTAACGTGCCAAACTTTAGGGGAAGGTAGGTGGGGGGGTGAGCTCCTTGATAAACAAAAATTTCCATACTCAAATGCAATGTAGTTAAAATATATTAAGGAACCATCATAAAATTAGGACTATTTCTGGATTTTTAACTTTTTGATATTTTCTTCCCCAACTTTGACTATCTCGGGTGAAAAAAAAATGTACTGAGCTATAACTTTACATTACATAAAAAAATTGCTCATTTAATAAAGATTTCAGAAAGGTGCCACACTTACTGTTTTGAATAGAAAAAAAAAAAGTTATAGCCGCTTTTGTGGGTAAAGGACTGAGACACGCTAGAATGTATTTAATAGATTTAAATTGAATTTGCTCTTGTTACCGTCAAATGACATGCTAAATAGTACAAAGGTACATAATTACTTGCTTCTGACATTATTTTATGTTACTTACCGGAATTCGGACTAGAGTCTATAACAAGGGCTATATCTATCAATATTTTGTGTGAAGGATGGGTTCACGTGAAATAAGATATACATGAGTTGTTTGAAGAAAAATTTATTCATTTATTGATAAAATATGCTCAAATTGGCGACCTTCTACTCTAATACAAGCTCGGCACCTTTTAAGAAAAGACGCTTTTAGAGATCTTAAACTCAATTGGGCTATCTCAGCAGCAGCTCCATTTATTTGTTCCCGCAAATGCTCTTCGTTTTGAATTGTTTTTGAATAAATTTTGTCCTTAAGACAGCCCCAGTAGAAAAAATCTAATGGATTCAGGTCTGGCGATCTAGCGGGCCACGTGATTGGCCCGTATCGTCCAATCCATCGGCGAGGATAAGTTTCGTCTAAATGAGCTCTTACTTCACGCCCGTAGTGAGCAGGGCACCCGTCATTTTGCAGCAATAGTCTTCGCCGCAGGTTTAAGGGTACATCTTCCAAAAGAGTTGGAAGCCGTTCCTGAAGGAACTCTAAATAACTGTGAGAGTTGAGCGTTGGCGGCAGTTCCACAGGTCCCAATATCTGACAATTAAAAATACCGCACCATAAATTTATTTTGTACCGGTACTGCGAACGATCTTCTCTCATTTCGTGAGGATTGTCTATCTGCCAACTGTGAAGGTTATGTAAATTAAAATAACTATCACGTTTGCATGATGATTCATCGCTCCAAATTATTTTATTACAAAAGTTGGGGTCTGATTCATGCATTCGCAACATTTCACGGCAAAATCTAACCCTCGACAGGTAATCTCTTTCCTGTAGAGCCTGAACACGTTGAATGTGGTAGGGATGAAATCGATGGTCTTTTAAAGCTTTGTGAACTGTAGTTTTTGGTATTCCCGTCCGTCTTTCCATCATTCTCACTGAAGTCGATGGACCTAGTTCCACTTCCTCTAACACAGCTTCAACATCTACCGTTGCAGGACGTCCTGTTTCGCCGCCACGCCTTCCAGGTATGCGACCTTAAAAAAGTGAAAAATGATAGTTAACAAGCAAGCAAACAAGAAAGGTGTAAAAATCACTTACCTTCATATATTTCTCTATGGGTCCGGGCGAATACTTCTCGACCCGGATGTCGACGATTGGGGTATCGCTCTGCATAGAGTCTTTGAGCAGCTCTGGCATTACAGCAAGCTTCACCGTAAATTAGGTGAATATCCGCATATTCATGCGACGTATACTGCGTGTTCTCTGTCATAGTATTAATAACACAATGTTCGAAGGGTCCAATTTCACAAAATCCACTTTCACTAATTCCGGTAAGTAACATAAAATAATGTCAGGAGCAGGTAATAATGTACCTTTGTACTATTTAGCATGTCATTTGACGGTAACAAGAGCAAATTCAATTTAAATCTATTAAATACATTCTAGCGTGTCTCAGTCCTTTACCCACAAAAGCGGCTATAACTTTTTTTTTTTTTTTCAAAACAGTAAGTGTGGCACCTTTCTGAAATCTTTATTAAATGAGCAATTTTTTTATGTAATGTAAAGTTATAGCTCAGTACATTTTTTTTTCACCCGAGATAGTCAAAGTTGGGGAAGAAAATATCAAAAAGTTAAAAATCCAGAAATAGTCCTAATTTTATGATGGTTCCTTAATATATTTTAACTACATTGCATTTGAGTATGGAGAGGCAACTATCTGGAAGTATTTTACATAAAAAATTTACTAAGTATTGCCCGGTTTGTAGTTGCAGTTAAAGAAAACACATGAAAAGGCACGATTTTTTTTTAATTCGAAAAAATGTAAATATTTCAAAAACGGTGACACTTTTACCTGAAAAATTTTTGTTTATCAGTGAGCTTACCCACCCACCTACCTTCCCCTAAAGTTTGGCACGTTACTTCTGGGACACCCTGTATACATATGTACATATACAGACGTATGCTCATTCTAATACACTCCACAATTTGTATGTTTATACAATACAAACATGCATATGTACATATATCTATGTAGTTTAACATTTAAAAAATTTACTTTCAAGTCGACTGGAGATTTTCACTTGGCCCGGCGTTGTCTCCAGCTCTGTTTGACCTCTGATGCCCGTTACGGCGCCGCACTGAACAACCTGGCTGTACTGGCAGCACATACGGGAGACTTGATGCGAGCCAAATCCTATCTCCAAGCAGCGAAGGAAGTGATGGATAGCAGTTCAGAAATAGACAGTAATTTGGAATATATGCAAGCACATTACAAACTCTAATCAAAGAGTAATTACTTATGTAATGCATATGTAGAGGGTGTCTAAGCTCCGATTTGTAATTTTTTTTATAAATTAAAATTGTTGATTTTGTTTATAGAAGTATGAATTCATTATATTTAAATGTTTAATTACATGCTATATTTTAATAAATATGTCATAGTTTCAAGTAATTTTAGTAGCCTTCTTTTTATTTGTAAATGCCATTCCAACATAAAATTTCAGGCAAAACAGTCGATACCGTTAAATTTTGGAAAAGCCACTGCTGATTAGTTGCTGGTGCAATAAAAAAAGTGATGCCTACTATATTCGTATGTATTCAAAATTGAATCGCGCTGTATAGGTGGCTATGGAAGTCCTCCGAGTGTATATCTGCATGGTTAAAAAAATTGTATGTCCTTCCATTTGTGTTATAACATCAAAACGCACACCACAAATTGGAGGAGAAGCTCGGCCAAACACTTAGGAAAAGTCTAAGCGCAAAATAGGTTTTTATTTTTTTTTTAAATTTAAATCGCATAAAAGAGCAAGCCAAAGATTTTTGTTTAAAGAAATCAAATATTAATTTATATTTACAGTGAATTATGACATCGTTAGGCCGGTAGGTTTATAAAATTCTTATAATATCTCTTAAGGGATCTGCAACCAAGCGTATATAGCATCAAATCCCAAGTGACTGACGGCGCTGGCCTCTACAATCGTTAATTCCTGTCGAACTTCTTTTTGGAGTTTCTGAAAAAAGTATAAGGTATGAGATTTGATGAGATTAAGAACGATTTTCTTGATGAGCGATGGCTCAGCTAAAAAGCGTCGTAGAAACATTTGTTTGTGATTAGGGAAGGCTTCGTCCTTTTATATGTATATATGTATCCCCCTTCCGACAGGGTGAGATGATAACGAATTTCTACCATCCCTTGTCATGTTTTGTTTGGAAACAAAGTAAGTTGTTTCGGCGTTGTGCTACGTTCGGTGCTATTTCTCGTTCTCTACGAAACCGGTAAATTTCCAAACCAAACTTGACAAGAGATGATGGAAATTCGTTATGATCTCTCCCTGTCGGAAGATATTTTGTACATATACACATATGTAAGTACATACATACATCGAGCCTATCCGCCAAAATAACGTAAGCGACATTTTTTTTCATCATTTTCTTTTTGATGCAGAAATCTATCTAGATACTCTAGGAATATTTCTGCATCAAAAAGAAGATTTTGAAAAAAAGTCGCTTACGTTATTTTTGTGGTTAAGGCTCGATATCATCACATGCTCGTCCGCATTGTTTGTTTCCAGTAATTTTACATATATAAAGCTAAGTGTACACGGTAGAGAAAAAACGCGAGACTCAAACAAAAATCTCGCTAGAGACGTGTAAACGCTCAATAGAGCTCTACGAGAGACTCACCTACACAGTCTACGTGGGAGGTATTCAGCAAGACTTTTTTTCGCCGTGTACACAGTCCATCGCAACTAGATCGAAGACTCTACGACAACTCTACGCTTTATTTGACAAGCTAAATCAAGAATGATAGAATACAAGATTGCGCCAATCGAGCTGAGAGCAACTGCGTGTGACGTCACATTATCTTGAGAATGAGGGTGTAAAGAATAATGTTGAAGAAGAAAAGGAAGAAGCGAACAAGTGGTGCGAAATAGTGTTGTAAAACTAGGTTGAATTGTACTTACTCTTCAGCTTCTTAAATTTGAACGTACCTTCGGTACAAGAACATTATTTTAGGTACATTTGGAACATAGTAAAATATTGTTTCATGTAAGTAGAAAAATTGTTATGGTACAAAAGGAAGATGTAGTCCACCAACTATTAAAAATGTATGCACATAAAAATACATGTTTACTGTTTAGGTACGTATATCTACTTTTACGTACAATATGAAAATTTATTATTCATCACTAGTGCGAAAAAATAATAATGTGACGTCAGCGAAAGGGTGGATGCTGTCAAATCGCGAAAGAGAGGACTAGCGGTCCGCGGAAGGCGCTACCTTTGTTTCGCTGCATCGTAAAGCTAAATAGAGTTTTTGCTCTACGAAGTCTTGCACATGAATTTCCTCACATTTTGATAAATTTTGAAATGACTACGACATTAAATCGTATACATATTCCGTACAAGCGCACCAGTTGAAGTCCATTTAGAACGTAGTGAAATAACTTATCGGAAAATTTTCTCTTATTTTCATATGCCTTTTAACGGCTTTTCCAATAGCCTCCCTCCTTTGCAAAAGGGCATAAACTTTGGTTAAAACAAAAGCGGTATTCACCAAATCGAACAAGTGGCGTGGCACTCTGGACACAGTCATTGCTTGAGCTAATCTTTTACCAGAGTGCCAACTTGCTCAACTTGGTATAATATATGAGTACATATATAGTACAATTGTCTACCGTGTGCACAACTTGTAAAGTACGGGATAGAGAAATGTTGTGATTTCTCTATTTTGACTATAGCTAGAGTGAATATCTCCTAGAGTTGTCCTACGGTGTAAACTTAATTGAGAGAGATTTTCATTTCAGTAAAACCCTAGCGAGATTTCTCTACCGTGTACACTTAGCTTTAGACAAAAATCTCGCTAGAGACGTGTATCTGTCTGATGGCATACATTTGTATAAAAATGGCTCCAAACTTGGAGCGAAAATTGGAGGAGAATTTTTCTAACCTGACCTAATGTCTCTAACATCTTTTCGGCTTTCTGACCACTGCATCGGTCATTCAGGGGGTTGCACGAAGAATCACTCAAATGCCTACAGAGGGGAATAGACACAAGGGGTGGGTTTTGGGNAACCTCAAATACAATCTGTATCTTAAAGCTAAGAATCCAGCTCTCAAGGAAATTATAAGAAATATTTATTATAATTTCTGTTGCTTGAAAAAGCGCTTTGCTTTTGCTGTAAACTTGCATGAGGGAATAAAAATGCAAGCATTTTTTTTCTTGAGAGCTGCAAACTGATTTAAGAAAATTTCTTTTCCATATCTCGTCCGTCGTTTTATAAGAATTTTTCGTTTGAGGTCGTTGAGAGTTCAGTTAATTTTTTCGGTATTTGAAATATTAAAAGNTATTATAATTTCTGTTGCTTGAAAAAGCGCTTTGCTTTTGCTGTAAACTTGCATGAGGGAATAAAAATGCAAGCATTTTTTTTCTTGAGAGCTGCAAACTGATTTAAGAAAATTTCTTTTCCATATCTCGTCCGTCGTTTTATAAGAATTTTTCGTTTGAGGTCGTTGAGAGTTCAGTTAATTTTTTCGGTATTTGAAATATTAAAAGAATTTAGCAATCGTGAAAAATCACCATCTCTATCGAAAACCAGAAATCGAAAAAATGAACATAGAAGTGCAAAATATCATGGAATCAATAAATTTATTTTTACTGACTCTTTTTTAAAATTGTTTGTAAGGTACTTTTGAAAGTTGAGCGCATCTTGAGTTTATAGAACTTTTTATTAAACAAGTAGTTTTTAAGGAAAGAACACAACCGACTTCAATTCTCATATTCAATTTTAGGGGTACCGTTAATTTCTTCATGATCCAATCATCGGATCTCTAAAACAAATTACGGGACGAACCTTGAGGTACTATCTTTCTAATAAAACAAGTAAGAGCAGCACCGTCTTCGGCTATGCCGAAGGCTTCATACCTTTCATGAACATCTAAAAACCTTACTTTAACAGATTACTGAGATAGTGGAGTTACATATATAAAAAATCTTATCTAAACAATCAGAGGTATATATAGCACCAATCAAAGTGATTTTCACTGCTGTGTGATCGGTATGTAAACCGGTAACACAATTTAATAGGTTTAGCTTCCTACATAAAGGAGATATATCGCAAAAACTGGTATCTGAACAATCAGTGGTATAAGAGATAAAGCTTATACAGCATAGATTTTGTCAATTTTCTCAGTAGACTTTGTATTATTATTTATACAATAGCTTACGAAATTTATCGGTTTTAGCTGTCCAAATAAATTAGTTTTACATTGAAACCCCATGTCTGAACAATCAGTTATATGGAGGCAATATATAAGTTACAGTGATCCGATCTTTGTTAATTTTACTGTAAACTATCTGTTGATAATGAGTGAAAATAGTGCGAAATATCATGTTGCTAGCTGCAAAAATCGAGGAGTCATAACGAAAATTCACATAACTGAACAATCAGTTGAATGGGAGATATAGGTTGTAGTGACCCGATCTTTGTTATTTTCACTGTAAATATTCTGTTAATAATGAGTGAAAACGGTGAGAATTTTCATGTTCCTAGCTGCGTAAATGGAGAAGTTATGGCAAAAAATCTCATATCTGAACAATCAGTTGTATGGACGCTATAGGTTATAGCAACCCGATCATCGCCATTTTCTCTGAACGTATTCTTTTGATAATGAGTGACGACAGTTCATAATTTTATGTTACTAGCTACTTAAATGGAGGAGTTATAACGAAAAATCTTATATCTGAACAATCAGTAGTACGGGTGCTATAGGTTATAGTGACCCGATCTTTGTAATTTTCACTCTAAGTTCTCTGTTGATAATGGGTGGAAGTATTGCAAAATTTCATGTTCTTAGCTGCATAAATGGAGAAGTTATAACGAAAAATCTCATATCTGAAGTTATAGTGGTCCGATTCTTCCGGTTCCGACAAATGATTAATACATTATAAAAATACAACCACCTACCAAATTTCATCCGGATATCTCGAAAACTGAATGACTAGATTGCATTCAAACAGACGGACAGACAGATAGACAGACAGACAGACAGACGGACAGACGGACATGGCTAAATCGACTCAGCTCGACGTTCTGATCATTTAAGTATACATTTTAATGGGTCTATCTCTTCTTATTCTGGTACTTACAAACATCGGACCAAAGTTATAATACCATTTCATGCTCATGAAAGGTATAAAAAGGAGTATTGAAAACGGTTCACGTGGTCCAAAGTTATGTATTCCGGCGAGATGATAACTTCCCTTTTTTTTGAAGTCGGTTAAAAGCGTTTGAGTTCTGTTAATCTGTAAATAAAGTGCAGTTTATGAATTTTAAAACGTTTATTTATTTATTACATACTGTACATAAAACTTGCATAAATATTTTAAAGAGGCTATTATCTGAAGCAAATTTTCAGTATTTTCCGGTGATATATCTTCAGAAATATAAGACCCCCCTAAAATATATTCCTGGGTGCGCCCCTGGGAATAGGTATTAATCTTCGCTGGCAATCAAGCAGCCCTGAAAGCTTTAGACTCACACATACTCTCTTAGTTGTAGTCGTAGATTTGTTTAAGCCATTGTTCTCAGAAAAAGTTTACAAAGCCTTAAAAAGAACTCACAGGCGGGAATCAAGATATTTGCAAAGTCCATAAATACAACATCGAAAGGAATTGATAAATAAATTTGGCAACACAGCGAGTCTATCTGCTCGACGGCCATTAAAATCTAATTTAGCCTAACAGTCAATTATGCGGCTACCCCGTTTATGAAGACTTGTAGCGGTTGGAGGTGGGAGACTATGTCGAACCTATCCAATACTATTATAATTGCCGGTCTGCATGTTATAATGAATCTCCTTGTCTAATGTTCAGTAGGAATTACGCCACGTACGTATGTACATATGTATGTATCCTGCAGCAAAATTTAGCGACAGTCTGGCAAAGCGCTAGTTCCGCCCTACAAACAGAGTTGCCAGATGTGGGGATTTCGCCCCATTTTGGGGATTTCTGAAACCATTTGGGGATAGATTTTTTCGGTTGGGGATGTGGGGATTTGATGGGGATTTTTGTTTGGTTCAAAATATTCATAGGGAAATTAAAATACATATATTTTACTGCGTGCCCTTAAAAATTTCTCAAACAAAGATTTTCTTTGTCAAAGTATTATTCGTGGAAAATGCCTGTTTTAATGGCGTTCGCTGAACACACAATTTTCTCTCACTTCATTACATCAAATTGTAAAAGGATCGCTGTGATTGGCATTTACCGAATGGACTGCATATATTTCTGATTTCCTCAGTGTAAAAAGAATTTTACAAAGTGGCAAGCGCACAAAAAAAAATTTACGAACTTACAGACAGCAATGGGAATAGGAACCTTGGGCAGAGGGTATGTTGTTAAATAGTCTCCAAAAACCATAAAAAATAAGAAACCGCTATACGTAAATAACCAAATGATCTCATATATATGTACACATATACTACTGTGAAAATTTGTAATGTAAAAGTATTCAAAACTGTAAAACGAAGCACCAGAAAAGAGAATACATATTTTTTTTCTTACCTAAGGGAATTTAAATGGGGATTTAGAAGAAAAATGGGGATTTTTTGGGGATAACTGCGGCTCGATATGGGGATGCGCTATACAAAAATTCTGGCAACACTGCCTACAAATTTCAGAACTGTCTCTGAACTACTGCAAAAGGGATGCAGCGCTGGACGGTTGAAGCTCATATGTTGCTAGTTGCGCTGTCATCAATGTTACTCATCCTGGTCATGTGAAAGCTGCACAAATGTACTACACTATATTTTTTCGATTTTCGAGACCCTAAAACTAATAGCTGTTTTCGTTTATTTAGTATGTAATTCGCTAGTTTATGGGGCAACTGCTAAAATTAACATTCGTCGTTGGTAACATTAATGTCGTTTTTATACATATATGCAAAATATAACCATAAAATTTAGTTAAGCTACACATAACAGCAAAAGTCTGCGTACACCATTTCTTTTGTTAAATATTCACAGTATATTGCGAGTTAAAATGTCTTTGTTATTATTTTATAAAAAAAAATTGTCATGCTTAAAACAAAATCATATAAACCGTGTCTTCACACTTTATACAAAACAAAGGAAAATTTAACGATTTTTCATCAAAATGTTCGACCTTTTAGTCAGATTAAAAAAAAAAAATAAACAAAGGTGACAAACAATCTCGCTGGTCTTACGCGGAGAACAATGCAGCTTAGTAAAAGAGTCCGTAATTAATTGTTATATTATTTTTACAGTATTCTTAAATATCTGTATTAATTGTAAAAAATAATTATTCATATTGGCGGAAATTCAATTTCCACTAAACCATGCCAACAAATGATGAAATGAAGAACAACTCTGCCACACTGTAAAAGTTTCTTGTGTTTTCAATTGATCATAGATCTTTTGTTCTTACATAGTTCTTGCACAAAATGTTTGAACAAGTACAGTTATTCAGGCATGTTCTGAAATTCGCCTCCAAAGACTCGAGTTCACTTTGAATCCAAATTTTGATGTTCTGTATTTCTCGTTTTTCATGTCTAATGCACACGTGAATACATTTTGTCGTTTTCAACATCACTTTCACTCTGTAAATTAATCCATAAGAAACTCGAGATTTCAGAGCTGCAATCCCGGGATTTCGGGACATGGAAAAGTGTCCGGCATCCCGGGATGTTCAATCATCAACTTGCATGGCCTAGTATGTACGTATGAAAATATTTCTTCACTAACTGAAATTTCAAAATCATCTGTATATTATTCAATTAAAAAAAAAAATCTAAATACTAATTAAGAAGAATTCATACAAGGTGGTCAGCAAACAAACAAAAAGGGCTCAAAAAAAAAACTGCACTAACAAATTAGTGGCACAATGAGAATCAGAACAAAACAAATTTACAACAAACAGCGAAAATCTAAATTCGTTTGTAGCTTCACCTTGTATAAATTCGCCATGATACTAATCAATAAAATCGTATTAATCCTACCGATATTTGCAGCATAAGCAACGCTTCGTTGCGCATCTGACGATAGGCATAATCCATCTTTGCAAGGACTAACAAAATTCGACAGCGCTGCAATCGAGGTTCGGCCAATATTGAATACAGCAGCACGCCTTAAAAGAAAAGCAAAGATTGGGACTGAAAAATATTTAAATAAATAGATTAAATTGCTCAAGTTAATGATTGAATATGTATAAAAAGGTTGGATTTTAGAGCCGAGTTCCTGTGTGCGTTCGCTGCCGCGCTTAACTTAACTGAGTTTTACCATGCGACATTGGGCACTTAAGCATGGTTTAGCTAGAAAATTAGGCAGAACTACTTTAAACAGATCTTAAGGTTATCCAAAAATATCTACCCTGTAAACCAAAGTTCCCGAAATCTTAACGAACACTTTAGGAGTATCTCATTTCTGTAACGATTTTTTACGAATCTTCAAAGAAAATTAAATGAAGTGGTTGACACGTACTCGTAAAGAAATTTCTGTACGAAAAATGAAGAAAATTCTAAAAAGCTTCTGTAATAAATACTTCATATAGCAGCAATATTTTCATTTCTTTACCGATTTTCTTCCGAAATTTCGTAAAAGAATCGAAGTGCGCACCGATTATTTCCTTTTAGAAAATTCGGCAAAAAATCGGATGAGATCTTTACGAATTCCTTAAAATTTCTCTACAATTCAGAATACTCTGAAAAAATGGTTTGCTGGGTACATACATATGTGTATATGTATTTAATTATCAATTTTCACATTCATATAAAATTTTTGTACAAACCCGCTGCCGAAATTTGACATAGATTTGAAGTGTCCACCACGTAAATTAATTTCGATACATTTCCGTAGTACTGTCGCCACAGTGGTGCCATTGCTCCACCGATTTCCAAAATTCGTATGCATTTCAATGGAGGCTTCTTTCGTTTTGACCCTGCTGCATCAGCGGCATCTTTGCAATCCTTGTCGGCCGTTTGCTCTGTTTTTGAAGTGGAGTTTGTAGCAGTTGAAAGCTTAGTTGGAATGTTGATCGTAAAAATATTGGTGCCATTTGTCGGCATGGAATAAGTAGTTTCATCAATCGATTCTGGATTCTCTAATGCCTTCAAAAGATGTGTTTTTCCCGCACGCTTGGGACCGACACAAATGCAGGACATTTGGCTTACAAAGCCGGGATCCATTTTGATTTTGTAGTCACTTCACATACATACATATGTATATGTATCAGTTAATATTTGCCTTTTTTAACTTATACTTTTCACTAAATATTTTAGTAGTTTCGTAAAGTAATAATATTAGATAATACAAATAATATGTATGTATTTATGTATGTACATATACATACGTATTAGCGGAGTGCAAGTAAATAAAATAAAGTATAACATTTGTTGCTATGACTTCACAGTGGTCGGAGAGGCCATGCTTTACGCGTAAAAGGTATATTTAGTTACATTAGCCGGAATAAAGCCATTCTTATTCAGCAATGTCCAGCGAACACAAAACTGGTTAGCATTTGCAATAATATCTGCTGAGCCAGCCTTTGAGTCCATCTAATTCAACGAATTATGTGTGGAGAGCTTTCTTAAAGATTTTTTGTGGAAATATTTAATTATAACAGCAATTGACGGTTTGGTATTACTTCTTACATATGGTGAATGATGATTTCACGTGACAAATTTCATAATAAGAATTTGTTGCTAAATAATCCATACCTTAATAACACGCCATATTTTTCCATATATGTACATCTTTTTCAAAAAGGTTTTGCTAATGACTAAGACGAAGTAGGATTAAAGGTGATACAAAGAGTCTTTTAATGATCTACGGTAGTGGCGGATCCAGCGGGGGGTTTAGGTGTTAAACTACGTGGCAGTCAGTGACGGACCCACAGGGGGTGTTTTAATACATATACGCCATATTATACGTACATATTCGCCATATTAAAACACCCCCCGTGGGTCCGCCACTGACTGCCACGTAGTTTAACACCTAAACCCCCCGTAGTTTAGCCCCCAAAAGCCCTCCCCCCGCTGGATCCGCCACTGATCTACGAAAAGAAGAGCGGCGCATACTAGCGCCAAAAAGAATGGCGGCCATTTTTATTTCACTAGACCAACTTTAGCAGTTGTTCCAAATAACACAAAGCATCATATAAATTAAGTATAAGATGTGTCAACAAATCTGAATTTTCAAAAATTCAAAATAGCAAATCCAATCATCCTCATGCATAAAAATGAGCTTAGCAACACTGCAAACACTGAGCCTGAGCTTAAGCTAATTTTTAATTACATTCATAACATTTCCCAATAAACATTGGGCTTGGTTATATATTCGAATCCAGCCCATTATCGAATTGACATTTTATTGTGACAGGGCGATTGTCTTCTATTTTCCTTCGAGAATGAGCTGGATTTCACTTTCTCTCTTTTTACTATGGTTTTAATTTTTTTTCGAACCCATTTCGAGTGTATTTCAAATTTACTCTGAATGTTGGAAAACCAGGGTTGGTTATGAGCTCGTTCTCAGTTCGATATGCATACAGGATATCGAAGGTAGTTTTCGAACGTTCGCCAAAATGTTTATAGGGTTGGTATTTACATACATAGAATTTTTGAAAATTCAATAGGGGTATTCTCTGAGTCTTGCAAAGCCCTTGCAAGGTGCACGGATTGCACGGTTTGCAAAGCTGTCCCATACGAAAACCGGTTTTTACCGTGCAATCTGTGCACCGTGAGGTTTGAACTTTGGGGCTAAGCCAAATTTTTGAGTTAGTCATATAACAGACGGCCCCAACTATCCCCTATTTACGTACACACAAATGTCCAACTGTCTGCCAAACACCCTGTATAATTATAATTACTGTTATCATTTCATAATTTAGTTCTAAATTCATTTTAAATACCTTTGATTTCTTTATTAAAATAAAACGTTAACATTTCTAAGCAAAAATGTTGTGTTACTCAACTGCAAGAAAGTCACTTAAAAAGTAATTTTCAAGATTTCCTTAGTTTTAGAGAAAATGACAGTTCTCGACTGCAAAAGCTTAAATGGGATATATAATTCAAGATCAGTGAGTCTTAAAACCTAGAAGGTTTCATTTTGGGGAAATTTTCCCTATCACTAGAGAAAAAGACAGCTTATGTGACAGCTGTCAAAATTTTAATTTGACATAATATTCGCGATGAGCATGTCTAAAACCAGAGGCATTTAAAAAAGATTTTCTTAGTTTTAGAGAAATTCCACTATCCAATTGACAGCTGACAACTGACAAAATTTTAATTTGACATCAAATTCGTTCGGTCGATAATTATAGCATTCTCTACAAAAAAGGACTCAGTTCCCGGTATCGACAAAAAGGTAAGATATCTAATCGTATTCTAACATTAAATTCTAATAGTTTCTAATGTCTAGTCTTTTTCTAATCATTCTCTAATCGAACATTCGAGAAACATTAGAATTCGAATGCAAAATAAAGTGCTGATCATATTTCTTCTATGTTAGAAACTGTGTTTGTTGGGATAAATACTATGATGGTAAAAGTTTTATTAAAATCGTAACAGTTCTTTTAATTTTTCGCGACCAATGTGCATCGGAACGAAATCATAAAAATTGCACAAAACTTTTACGTGACCGGGGTCGTAAGACTGTTCGTACACATTCTAATGTGAGAAATTCAGTTTTTATGGGAGGTGCCACGCCCCCTTTTTCAATAACTCCCATTTTTTCCCTGAGTTTGGCGTTAATATTATATATCTCTATACTAAGTTGCAGCACTCTACGATGAATACTTCCAGAGATATGTTGTGTGAAAACTTTAGTTTGTATGGGAGGTGCCACGCCCCTTGATATATCGAAATTATTCTTCTTCTATTATCATCCTTTGAGGGTCTAGAGTCGATGTCCAAAATTTCAAAAATATCGGTACAGATGTTCTCGAGTTTTTCGATAAGAAAAATACGGCTTTCAAAATATACATATATCAGTATAGATGGCAAATTAAAAATATTTTTTAATTAAATGTTTCCTATGGAAAAATGTTTATGATTAGTTTTTTAAATATTGCAGGCATTTTAACTTAATTTCAAGTGGAAGCATTCAAGCGTGACAATTTTATTTTTTTTTTCAGCATAAATAAATAAAAGATCAGAGCTTTTTCGAAAAATCGTCACGGATAGATGGACGCGAAATTTAATTATCTTTTATTAAAAAAAAAGAAACTTGAAATCGCTTGATATTTGGGCTCACAAAATTAATTTGTCCTTCTTCTTTTTTGGCGCTGTAACCGCCTAAGCGATTTCGGCCGCGTTCAGGAAAACATGTCAGCCGTTCCTCTTCTGTGCCAACTGACGCCAAGTGAAACCAAGTCCTTCTCCACCTGATCTTTCCATCGCCGTGGGGGCCTCCCTTTTCCTCTGCTACTACCAGCGGGTTCCGCGTTGAATACTTTCAGAGCTGGAGCGTCGGTGTCCATTCGAACGACATGGCCAAGCCAGCGGAGCCGCTGTATTTTAATTCGCTGCATTATGTCCATGTCGTTGTAAAGCTCATACAGCTCATCGTTCCATCGCCTGCGGTACTCGCCGTCGCCAACGCGTAAAGGCCCGTAAATCTTCCGCAAAATCTTTCTCTCGAATACTCCAAGAGCCGCCTCATCGGATGTTGTCATTGTCCATGCTTCTGCGCCATATACCAGGACGGTCATAATGAGTGAATTATAGAGTGTGGTTTTCGTACGTCGAGAAAGGACTTTACTCCTGAATTGTCTACTCAGTCCAAAGTAGCACGTGTTGGCAAGAGTGATTCTGCGTCATAACTGTCAACAGTGACGTGGGTGCCAAGGCGCGACTGTGCTGACTGTTTGTTTGATGTCAGGAGATACTTCCTCCTGTCCTCGTTTACCCCCAGACCCATTCGCTTTGTTTCCTTATCTTAGAAAAGGCAGAACAGACTTCGCGGTTTTTGATACCGATGATATCGATGTCATCGGCATAAGCCAGCAATTGCACGCTCTTGTAGTAAATTGT
>NW_016158207.1:0-19290 GCF_001687245.7 Rhagoletis zephyria | reverse complement strand
AACGGCTCGGAGAGGTCTTTCCCAATTCTGACGGAGCTGGTGGTATTGCTCAACGTCATTTTACACAGCCGTATCAGTTTGGCGGGGATACCAAATTCCGACGNGATGTCATCGGCATAAGCCAGCAATTGCACGCTCTTGTAGTAAATTGTCCATGAGCGGTTCAGTTCTGAAGCTCTTCCAACATCATTTTAAAGAAGTCACATGAAAGAGGGTCGTCCTGTCTGAAGTCCCGTTTAGTAGCGAACGGCTCGGAGAGGTCTTTCCCAATTCTGACGGAGCTGGTGGTATTGCTCAACGTCATTTTACACAGCCGTATCAGTTTGGCGGGGATACCAAATTCAGACATAGCGGCGTATAGGCAACTCCTTTTAGTGCTGTCGAAAGCGACTTTAAAGTCGAAAAAATAGGTGGTGAGTGTCGATCCTTTTCTCGCAGGTCTTTTCCAAGATTTGGCGTATTGTGGATACCTGGTCTATGGTGGATTTTCCAGGCCTAAAGCCACATTGATAAGGCCCATAAAGTTCATAACGGTGGGCTTCAGTATTTCACACAATACGCTCGATAAGGCCTTGTAACCTATGCTTAGAAGGCTAATCCCGCGGTAGTTGGCGCGAATGGCGGGGTCTCCTTTCTTGTGGATTGGGCGGAGCACACTTAAATTCCAGGTGTCGGGCATGCGTTCATCTGACTATATTCTGCATAAGAGTCGATGCATGCACCTTTTCAACTCCTCGCCACCGTACTTGAATAGCTCAGCTGAAGGGTTGTCAGCTCCAGCAGCTTTGTTGTTTTTCAGCCGCGTTATTGCTATTCATACCTCGTTATGGTCAGGCGGAGGAACATCGACTTCCGTCATTATCGACTGGGGGCTCGGGTTCTTATTCTCCACAACTTTCCGTGCTACTACCATTCAGTAGCATGGAAAAGTGTTCCTTCCATATTTTAAGTACGTTCTGAACAAAGGTAACTAGGTCGCCATTGTAGTTCTTACAGGAGTACGTCCTGGTATTGGAAGCTTTCCTCTGGTAAAATTTTCGGGCATTCTTCCTATCGGCCAGCAATTCAAGCTTATCGTACTCACGAATTTCGGCCTCTTATTGCCTTATTGGCCTTATTGCGGAAATACGCCTCGCTTCCCTCTTCAGATCCCTCTACCGGTCCCAAATAGCGCAGTCCGTTGTCGGGCGTTTCGTCGTGGAGGCTGAATTTTCCGACGGAGGTTCCAAATAACCCTTCCTTGCCCACCCTGGCATTGAAATCGCCAAGCACGATTTTGATATCATGGCGGGGCAGCTGCTGGGGAGCAATCATGGATCGAAGGAGTTCCGGGGTCTGAAGACGCCATAAGATTCCACACGGACGGCTCCAAATTAGAAAATAGGGTAGAAGGATGCGTCTACTCGGAACAATTGGGAATATAACGATCATTCCGACTACCTTACTACTATAGTGTCTTTCAAGCTGAACTGGCAGCCATACAAGAAGCAGTTGACAGCCTAAAACTAGCTGTTATCGCCACTACCAAAATATATATATATATATTATCTGATAGTAAGGCATGCAGAACGCCTCGGGGATAGTCACAACGACTACTGCAGGAGCTGCAACGACGAAGAAGAGCCTGAATCAATAAGGCACTTGCCCTGCGATTGCCCTGCACTTGGCAGGAAAAGGCAGAAATTCCTAGGTATAGGCTTTCTAGACGATCTAAGCGCAACTGCTGAGTTTGGAATACGGCAGTTGCTAAGGTTCGTAGACTCCCCGAATTGGCTTAAGGAGTAGGGGTTTTTGGATCCATGTGGTATCACTATGGGCCCTGATTGGGGCTAAGTGTGCTGGCGCCCTCTGGACCTGGCAGCCACTTCAACCTAACCTTAGCTAATTTAGTCATATGTTCGGTGTATTTTCCCCCAAATATCAACAGCAAGATATTTAAAGCGGTAGTAAATCGATTGTTGCTGTTTCTTAGTCCCCTTTCAGACACGTCAAGTCTTGCTTTCAAGTCTGCTCGTTCGTAGGCGAAGGAGGTGAGAAGAGAGGGGAAGAGTACAGATACCTCCGTATCGCCAATTCGTTTCAAGTTTTCTTGTCTCTTTTGATCTTTTCGTTGCTTCCCATTTAAAGAACCAAGGACTTGAATTCAATTAAAGTTGACGCGTGGGGAAGCAAATAGAAAACACAAAAGAGAATGCGAAAAAAATTGCTTTCAAGACTTGACGTGTCTGAAAGGGGGCTTAGCAAATTTTCTAACGTTGTATTGTTGGGGGATTTTAATGCTAGGAATGCAAAATGTGGGGATGATTTAAGCTATCCAAAGGGTAAAATTTTATAGAGTTTGATGAGAAGGGCTAATCTAATGTGTCTGAATAAAGGTGAGAAAACGTTTACAAAAGAGGTTCATGGAAATGGTAGTATAGGCTCAGTGCTGGATCTGAAGTTTACCAATCTAACAAATGATATTAAGTGGTATTGTCATAGGGCGTATTTGGGTGGTAGTCATCTTCTACCCATTATAATAGAGATAGATAACATCGTCAAATTTCCCAACGACTTTATCTCAAAAACTAAATTACTTGACAATATTAAGAATGGGTATGGGTAGTGGGGGGTTGAAATTCCATTCGATTATTCGTTTCGAAATTTGGTGGTGCAAATTCGATTTAATTCGAATTTTCCATTTTTTTAAGTGAAACTTCTTAATCGAGTTCGGAGATGTTTTCGTTAAATATTTAACACCAAGTCGCAAAATCTGTATCGTTCGTTAGATTTTCAAAAATCAAAGGGCTTGCCCTGTAGATGTGTAATATGGTTTTTATTTTTATTCCATATGTAAGAAGCTCAAATACAAATTATTTAATAAGTTAAAGAAATTACTCCAATATCGGTATTAATCGAAATAGTTTTGAATAAACTTTATTTTTTATCTACATTTAGGAGGGTTCCCACCTGTTGTGCTTAAAATACTATGCAACAATTAAAATATTTTTGAGGTGCTTAAAGAAAGGCGCCACCCTGTTTAAAAAGTTAAGCTCAAATTACACTGTGCGACAGCCGAAACCAGCCCGGACTTTTTAACATTTTCAGAAAGTATACCCATCCAGTAGTAAAACACTGGATGGGTATACAAAAGTTAGCTCGTATTTTTATTTTATGGCCTACTAAAGTTTTCATATCTCGGCCTAAGTAGTTTTCCAAAAAGTCGAAAAATGGTAAAAATAAATGATGTATTATGGAACGAATTTCCGTCATCCCTTGTCAAATTTGGTTTGGAGACAAACCGGTTTCGGCGTTGTGCCATCTTCAGTGTCATTTTTCGTTCTTTCGTTCGTTTCGTTTCGTTCAGAACGAAAAATGACACTGAAGATGGCACNAACAAAAGAAAGAGGTAGTTAACAAGGAGTATAAATACGAGCAACCAACAAAAATTATGCAGAACGAAAAATGACACTGAAGATGGCACAACGCCGAAACCGGTTTGTCTCCAAACCAAATTTGACAAGGGATGACGGAAATTCGTTCCATAATACATCATACACCCACCCTGTCGGAAACAACAACAACCAAAAAGGAAGTAAAAATAAATCTCTGAGCGAAATTAAAGTTTAAGAGATTTATAATAATTGCATGGGAAATATTTTCGTAGAACATCTTAACCCATTTGCTCCCGCCTAAAAGGGTCATTTTGACCCTTACTTCAAGAAATCCCGCAAAAAGCAAATTTGGAAGGTCGTTAGGTCGTTAGGAAGGTCGTTATTCTAGAAAATTATTCTTCGTAAAATTTTACTAGGGGTCTTCTCAGGCAGAAGCTTCCTGCTACCAACGTAAAAGTCTCTAAAAATTTAAAATAAAAAACGAACAAAAAGAAATCGTTTTTTTAATTTTTTATTTTTTTTTAATTGAGTTTGGATGTTCTTCCTTCTTGGCATAGATTTTTTGTTTCGATGCATCAGATTGAAAAACATTTTTTTTTTTTTACTTGCTTCCCTAAGGCCCTGTCTACACAGGAAAACACTGATGTCGTGATGACCATGTCACAAAATATATTTCCAATGCAGACCGCCTATTTCTCATGGGCTGCAATATATGTCAGCGCTTATTGCTGGACATCTGGACATTTGAAAGAAAGCGTGCTGGTGGTAACATCGATGAAATTTTGATATTAAATCAAAATAAAAATCTGTTCCCGATTGGATTATTTATGATTACGTTTTAGGAAATTATTCAGCAAGTTTTTTAAAGATTTAAATGGTTTTAAACACCGAAATTGAGATCTTGTTTTCTGGTGGAGTCATGCGGCAAATGAGTTCCGTACGGTTCCGTTCCGTATGTTTAAAGGAAAGGCAGTGATGGCAAATTTAGTCCGAAAGAAGAAAGTTGAAGAGTTGATTTTTTGGAAATAAAGATATTCGATTTTATCCGAATCAGCTTCTGGTTGCATTGCTGAACGACAAGCCAGAACTCTTCCTATGCCTGGAGAACTGGTCTGGTAACCGTGGGCGCCGTGGGCGTTAGCCTCTGGTTCAATTGTCCTCACTCCAGTTAATCCAATAACAGCTTCCAAGCCATTGAAAACATGCACTTTGTTAAGTCCACACTACCTGTTGCGCATTGCTTCTGCCTTCGGCCACGCTTAGAGATTTTAACCTTTATCCTTTCTGTGTTACCGGGGAAGAGGGGCTCCCACATGTCAATGGTATACAACATTATTTGTGCATATAACTCCGGCTACGCCATCCACAGTATTTTTGCGCAGAACCCACATCGAAATTTACAAAAAAGTGCATAGTGCAAACCGAATTTATTAATAAACTAGTGGTCGGAAATTTTAAACATTTGTTTTAAATAAAAGTTTAATCCCTTGGTTACACGCGTATATTAAAGTTTTTTGATTCGGGTAATGCGTTTGGACACAACTACCGGACCCAAGTTTCTCGATAAGGGGCAAAAAAGATTCTTTTTTGTTCGTTTATAGAAAGCAGCCGCTGTGGTGTAGTGGTAAACACTGCGCAGCACCTGGGTTCACGCCTGGTCTAAGCAACATCGCAAAAAATATAGAAAAAAGGTTTTTTCTTAACAGCGGTCGTCCCTCGGCAGGCAATGGCAAAGCCCCGAGTGTATTTCTGCCATGAAAAACAGCTTCACATAAAAAATACAATCGCCGTTTTGAGTCGGCGTAAATCTGTAGGTCCCTCCGCTTTGTGTGACAATAGGAGTGTACTCGTACGCCCAACTATCTAAAGTTTTAGAAAACTTTTACTGATTTTGCGTTCTCGTACCCAAAAAACTTGCAAAGTAGGGGAAATTGAGAGAGCAAAATGTGAAAGAGAGCTGCAAATTTCTGCTGGAAAAATTTTTCCCAGCTAAAACTTGCAAGTTAGAAAATCAGCTGATCACAAACACATGTTTGTAAATAAACAAAAGAAAATATGGCCTTTTTGAGTTATTTATTGCAAATTTAATTATTAATGCTAGTATACAACGAAAAAGTGAGCAAATTTAATAAGCACAACGTTTGTTGAGTTTATTTTTCGTTAATTTGCTATTGATCTCCAGTTTGTTTACTCTAGGATGTGCTGACTATGGTTGCCGTATGACATTTTTCGTTTGTAGCATAATTTTCCTTTAAACATACCAAACTAGATTTAAATGCAGCATGCTGAAATGTTGTTTTGCTGAAGTTTTCGGTTTTGGTAGGTTCATTGTTGAAATGAAAATTTTATAATTTTAAAGCTACATCTGTAGCTATATCTATTACATTGTTTTTGGATCAATGATGGGTGTTTGGAGGAGATACTCTTGTTTTTGAATGCGTCGCCATGTGATATCACAAATAATTATGAGAAAAATAACGTATTCATTCCGATATAATTAATTTGTATTTTAAAAGGGGTTTTCTTATCGAAAACTATTCAATTGTATAAAATGCCAAATCGGGAGAAAATGTACCAAACAGAAAATAAATTGCCAAATTAATCACCAGTGGCAACTGTGCAAGTGGTCAGCTGTTTCGAAGGTTGCAAGCAGCGTTGCCAGGTTGACGTTTGTAACGTCATTTGGACGTTTTTTGTATCCTGTTGGCGTTTGGATGTTTTTTGTGTAAAAAATTACGTTTTTTAACTTCCCAGTAATTTTTCTCTGTTACTAAATCTTGTAAGTAGAACTGATTTTGAATTATTTTCTTAACAAATCTTTACAAGCTTTGTTTTTTGCAGCAGCTGCATCAAAAAATATGTATTCTTTGGACACAGATGACTTAACCTTTATATAAGCGCATAAAGAAATTGGCAAAATTAGTCGCATTTAAAATGTAATGAACGTAAAAAGGCTGAAACATTGCTATGTTCCTTCTTAACAGAACGTAGTTTAGCATTTTCTACAACAGACCACTTAACCAAATGTTTACAAGAAAAAAAAATATATATATTAAAAATCAACGCGATTCTTCAGCACCTTAAAACTTGCACATTATTGCCCTGGAATTTAATGGGCTATCAACCTGCATACCCAAAAAATTCTAAAAAATCTGAATAAATAAAATCTGATATTTTGCAGATTTTTTATTATTTTGCACAAAGTTTGAAATGTGGATTTATATTTTGATATTATAATGAGCTAGGCTTTTATGGAAAAATAATAAACATTAAATAAACAATAAAGAAACAGCCGAAATCGATTACTTAATCAGCTGATCACAAGTGTATGTATAAAATGATTTTTATATTAATGATCTCAAACCAGTTTAGAACGAATTTTAAATGTGACAGACCAAATGACATTTTAATATACCTTTAGTACATATATACCTTTGTATACAATAAAAGTTTAATAAGAACAATTCTTTGTGCATGCATGTGAAAAAGACGTTTTTGGGTAGGAAATGACGTTTTTTCAGACCAAGAGGGACGTTTTCTCATGCCGAAGACCTGGCAACACTGGTTGCAAGTTTTAGCAAATTTTGCATTCTCGTACTTCTGTTGATATTTCGTCTCTTTGAGAGCGAATGCTGCTAACTTCTCTGAACTTTTGCTGCTGGAGAATTTTGTCCTCTCAATACGAGTACATATCTAATATCAAAGCGCGCGCCACAAGCAGTGTTGCCAGAGAAAGTCCCCTAAAAATCTTAATTTTTTTTCAAAAAAATCTTCAAAATAAGATCTTAAAGCTTAAAAAATCGTTTCGATCCCAAAAAATCTTCATTAATTACCAAATTTACCAATATCAAGTTATAAAGGCCTTTTTATAACAATTAAAACATAAAATGAATATTGCCTCGTGTTATCACAAAATGTATATATACACTGGCGAAAATACAAATAGGGACGCGACATTTTGGAAGTTTTAACCGACTTCAAAAAAGGAAGAGTTTATCAATTCGGAGGCCGCTGTGGTGTAGTGGTAAGCAGTGCGCGCTTTCACTCCGCAACACCTGGGTTCAAACCCTGGTCAAAGCAACATCGCAAAAATTTAGAAAAAGGGTTTTTTCTTAACAGCGGTCGTCCCTCGGCAGGCAATGGCAAACCTTCGAGTGTATTTCTGCCATGAAAAACAGCTTCTCATAAAAATACAATCGCCGTTCGGAGTCGGCGTAAAACTGTAGGTCCCTCCGCTTTGTGTGACAACATCAAGGCGCACGCCACAAATCGGAGGAGAAGCTCGGCCAAACACTAACATATGTGTAAGCGCCAATCTATTATTATTATTATATCAATTCGTGCGAACATTTTTTTTTTGTTTATGTATATATGTTACCGCATAACTTTGTACCACTTGAACTGATTTCGATAATTCTTTTTTATCGGAAAGGTGGTACCTCAAGGGTGGCCCCATACTAATTTGGTTTAGATCCAGTCATTGGATCATGGAGAAATTGACGATTAATATTTATATGAGATTTGAAGTCACTTGTGTTTTTTGTTTTAAAAATTACTTGTTCTTTTTTTATGAAAGAAAAGCTCGTTTTCTATCAAACACCATGTAAGTGCAAACTTCAATCTTTGTACAAAAGTTAAGAAAATTCGACAAAGTTCCATAACAATTTTGAGCTTTTTAATTCGATTTTTTATTGATATTTTTACATGGATATTATTTTATAAAGCTATAAGTATATATGTATGTTTCACTGTGCGAGAGAAGAAGGCAGATAATATTGTAGGGGATTTCATATTTCATTTTTCTTCTTCCTTCATTTGCTGCTTACAATTATGTAGCAAGGATAATATAAATAAGTTAACAATTTATCCTTAAACTTTAAAAATTTTACGTCATACACAAAAACCTTCATTTTGAAGATATTTTCGGTGTGAAATTTTGCTTTTTAAAAAATCTTTTTTTGAAGAGTTTTAATAAAAAACAGCCCAAAAAATCTTCATTTTCAAGATAAATCTTGACTTATGGCAACGCTGGCCACAAGTCGGAAGAGAAGCTCGGCCAAATACTAACATAAGTGTAAGCGCCAATCTATTATTATTATTATATAAAGCAGTGGATAAAAATATACGTATATGCGAAAGGCAAATTTATCTGTTTAAATGAACCCCACTAATATTTCTTGCAAACACTCGTCAATTTACATATTTCATCTCGCTCCGGCACAGAATTGTTTTCATACATAATGTTACGATTATCCTTGAAACCTCGTCCGGGTTTCCCAAATCTTCCGGTTCGTATTGCTGGACTGTTAAATAAATGCTAACGATGACCAAATTGTAGTACAATTAACTTTATTGTAAAACAAACAATTTACAATACTCGCTAATACAGTAAAACACTTTACAATACTTGTTTAAAGCAATAACAATGCTTTACTACTTGTTAACACAATTAAACTTATAGCTTGCTTATTCGCAACTCACTTCTCCGCTCACTTTACTTGTAGCTTGCTGACTTGTAACTCGTCACTTACTCCGCTGTGTCGTGGCTCTTATATACCTGCGCTCGTACGCATGGCAACTCTCAAACGTTCTGAAGTTCATCGCTCATTCTCTTTCTCTCGCTGCTCGCAGTGTTCATCCAACTTGACGTTTCTCTTTGTGGAACATTCTACGTCATTCCTCGAACATTCTGCCTATTTCTCGTTGTTCGCCATGATTCAATAATACAAGGTTCGATAAACTGACAGTTGTCTCTCTCGCCCCGCTCCCTTAGCAGTGGCACCGTGTTGCTTCTTTGCAAATTTACATGGAAACAGTGTAGCTTTGGTGTGAAATAAAAGTATAAGCTTTTGTGCAATATGTTTATTTGTATATGCATATGAAGCATATTTAACTGATGAAAACATAAGCATTGGATGTTTACATCAATCTCATAGTAGTCTTATTTTAATTTTGAGTCATTTTGCAGTTTTTGTACAGCTAAATAGCTAATAAATTACGTAACTCACTTAGATATATCAATATTACTTTCAACATTTCGTTTAAAATACCAGATTTCCTGCAAATACATTAGAATTTACAAAAGGAATTTCACTACTAATTGCCTACTTTGCGTACCTTTCTACTACCATTTTCGCAACAAGGGATTGCATTCTTGCCCTTTCTCTGTCCTTCGTAAATGCAACCTTTTGTAAGGGAGTGTCAAACCGCAGCTGTCAATAATTATCTAACCTTGTATTATTGAATCATGGTTGTTCGCTAAATGTTGCCGCAGTATTCGCCACAATAATAACTCAAAAAAGCTGTCAATTTCTTATACCATGTTCTGACCGACATGGAAAATATGTTTTCGTTGCTAAAACTGGCTTTCGACCTAAAACTTGTGTTTTCGACCTAAAGTTGTGTTTTCGTCCATGCAAAATCTGTCAAACGAAGACTTGAAAACTCACGTTCCACTCATTCCAATCGGTGTCTTTACTAGTTTTTTTTCCAATTATTTATTGAAGTGGAAGCCATATTTTATCATCTTTAATACGCCATTTCGGATTTATTGTTAATTGGCTGGCCAAAGTAAGGTACGAATGAAAGTTAGAGGTTGTAAATGAAAAGAAAATTAAGGAAAATTGTTTTGTTTTGTTTTGGTGTAGCAAAACTGCAAGCAATGTCAACGAAAACAGTAACAACCGGTGTGAACAGCCTTCAGCCCACAAACGCAAAACTCGTTTTCAAAGTGCTGTCGTTGTCGGTCGGAACATGGTATTATACTTGTTCCTTTTTAATCAAAGATCAAAGAGCATATAGCAAAAGTTAAAAAATCGGTGGTTCCAGGAAAAAATTTGCTGGCAAGACTCACAACCATAAAAGCGGGACTAACACCTATTGTGTCACTAAAGCTTTGCAAAAAATGTGTCCGCTCAATAGTAGAGTATTCGAATAGCACATTTGCCAATATGCCCAATGGGTACAATAAGCAGATATGCACTATATTAAATGAGTGCCTAAGAAGATATTTGGGTTTCCGCATAACTCGCCTACATATGCAAGGTATGTAATCGCATGTGAACTACCTCAGAAGAGAGCTGTCTGGTCAGTGTTGCCAACTATTGATTTTCAAAAGGCACCAAAAACTGGGAAAAAAGGCGCTTTACCAAACTAAAAGCACCAAATTTTGTTTAATCAAAGTATGCTTTTTTCATAACAGTTTGTATTCAACCAAAGCAAAAAATTAACAATATTTACAAAAATACATACATAAATCAATACACAAAACGTTTTCGCTCATAACGATTGAATAGCCTCTACACATGCTAGGATGACTCATGCTTACGACGTAATACCGAAGTACTATTAAAACTACTATATCTCGCGAAAGAAATGAGCAAAAAAATTTATGTTTTCATTATATAACCTCAAATATCGCTAAAACCCGTGTTATTGGCAATCTGGGGGTGGGATATCTAAAAATTCTTGTACTATTTAGAGCAATTGTGCAGCCAGATTTGGATTCAGCACCAAGAAACGATGTGTTTTACTCAGGTGGTAAAAAAAAATCAAAATTTGTACAAACAATTAGAAAAGAAAAAAATTCTTAACTTACCTGCGTACTAGCATTTCCAAAGCGCCTAGAATTCGACAAGGTGGGTTTGCAACTTCAGCGTTTTATCAATCATGGTTGTATTTTAGTGCATTTAAATTTGTATATTCTTGTAAATTTCGCATCTTCATGAGACACCGCAGCTTATAATATTTCAAATTATTTCAGGTTTTAACTATCTCGGAGTAATATTAGTTCAAAAAAGCACTAAAAAAGGCACTAGGCACTAAGTATTTTTTTTTTTTTGCGTTTTAATTTTCAAAAAGCACTAAATCTAGTGCTTAAAGCACCAAGTTGGCAACTATGTGTCTGGTTAACGACGAGAGAATTGTCAAAACAGTGGTTTATTAATCCGAGTCTAAAATGTCAGTTGGAGGAAAGTCACTCTATGAAATCGAGCTGCAGCTAAACATATCACAAATTTAAAGTTTTTTTGATAGATTGGACACCAATGTTCGGTTTCGAAGACATGACAAACTGCTTTTGGTTTCTTCTAAGCTGAATAGTTCGAAAGCAAAATTTCCAAATGAACAACCCTGGGCTTTATATTATGAGTTTTCGTCATATAAGTCTTATTATAAGTTTAATTTTCCCCGAACCGGTTCATTTTTCACTTTTGCTTTCCATGGTTTTCATATGGGCGGGTGACAAATTTTCGGGTGAATTTTTTCTCAAGTAAAACTCAGGATAAGGCAGAATATGTTAGTGGATGGGGGTTTTCACCTATACTCCACAGATGCTTCTGTCTCTGATGGAGTGGTGGGTTGTGCGGTGCATGACATTGAGCAGAGGCATCAACTTTTGGGGAACTTGTTGCAATAAAGCAATGTATTGTTATCGCTAGGGAAGTATAAAATATAAAAATTTGCATATTCACAGATAGTTTGCAGGCGGTGAAAGCGTTAATGTGTTAACGAACGAACAATTAAATTGTGGCAGACATACAGAATAAAGGCCAATATTAGGTGCGTTCGTTTAAAATCTCCAACAGAAACCAACCAACTGTCAAATTCCGGCGAAATGTCATCTGTTCGCTCACAAGAGAGAAATATCCAAAATAGTACGCGAACAGAAAATTTGCAGAAACTTGCAAGTTAGACGAACAGCTGATATAATTTTTGTTTACATTCAAAAGTGTAAAATTTAAAACGTTCGAAAACTCATTACAAAGTGGTATCCTGGCACAGTTTATTGATTAAACAAATAACTACTTACTTCTTACAAGTTTAATTAGTCGCATTTTGTAATTTTTAACTTCCAAACCATCAAATTCAATTTTGTGATTTGCGTAAATGCCAACCAGCTGTTTTTGATCAGCTGTTTTCCTGTTGGCAAATTGCTGTTGGCAAAAATTTTTCCAACAGAAACCAACAGCTTCCCCTCAAAATGAAATGTCACTTTGCTCTCTCAATTTCCCCTACTTTGCAAGTTTTTTGCGTACGCGAACGCAAAAACTTGTAAGTTTTGGTTAAACATGAACAATTAACAGCTACGCGAACGAACCTATTATGAGTTGCATTCGATCTTCGACGGTGGTCGAAAGTGCTGATCGAACGAAAGTGCGAAGATCGAAAATTTAATGCAACTCATAATAAGGGCCAAAGTTAAAATGTTGGTTGAAGAGATACGTATTATTTGGGTTCCTGCCCATATTGGTATTGATTTAATAAGAAGGCGGACTTTGCGGCGAAAGCTGCAGTGACTCAAGGTTTGGCGCTTAGTGTAGATGCGACTCCGAATGAAGTGCTTAAAAGAATCAGCAGCAGTCTATGGAACGAATGGAGAAATGAGATTAAATTTTTGGGTAACAGATGGGATGAAAGTAGGTATGCTAAACAGCATAATGCACAGAGAAAAAAACCATGGTTTAGGGGCAAAACTGAGACTTTAATGCATAGGACACAAAATTGCTAAATCGACTCATATACAAGACGCCGCCATTCTTAGGTTTATTTTCTTTTTCGATGGTCGTATTATTGCCTTTTTATAATCAGGCAATATTAAATAAAAAATTTTCGCCATCGAATAAACGGTGAGTTAGGTATTTGCATATTATTTTTATTTGGAAATAGCTTACGCATAAACGTGGTAATAGTGGGCAGAACTTATGGCAAAGAGTACCTCAGTAAATTTAAGCCGGATGTTTCCAATTTGTTCCACAGTTGTAATACCTTGGAGTCCGCTTAGCACTTGATTTTTAGTGCATGCGGTTCAGTACAATAAGAAACGAATTTTCCTTTTTTAATAAGTTTAAAGAGCTAAAAGAAATTTTTATTACAAAAAACATTATCACACTAAAAGGAGGTCAAGGTTCATAGAATACAACGTTACGACATCAGCCATCGCCGCCATCTTGATGACGTAAATGGCTCAATTTTTGGAGTTGCCAGATTCCTAAAAAGGTATCTTATAATACAACACTATTTTAGTAAAAAAATACATCACGTTTTATTTCAAATATGTGTAATCCTGATATTTACCGTTTGACAATTTGCTTGGAAGTTTGTGCATTTTTCTGCGTCTTTGAGTTTATTTAAATTATTACAAATTTAAGTGCGCTGTTTTTTATTGCAGAAATTACGCTGAAAAAGGTAATTTTAGGTTTTACCGTATGTCTAAAGATGAATTGCAATTTCGGTAGCGAAATTTTGCCAATGTTGTGAACGCTTTTTATTTAAAAATTCGCGAGTGCGTTCTGCTCACTTTCAACAATAAAACCACCAGCAAATTTCAATAAACATTCCATTTACATTTTATTTGTCACTATCGTACGAATATTATTATGTTAATCTAGTTCCGCGTGAAGTTATAACATTTTATGTTGTTATAATAAGCTTTACCACGATTTTATATCAAAAATGCCCATTTGATAAGGATTCCTAAAATATGCTATACGGCAACTATATTTTCTGTTTTGTGTACTCTCCAAGGCGAATTCATATAAGGTGGTGTTACTAGAACAACTGGTTTTTTCGCCCCAATTCGCCTTGGTACACGAATGTCAAAAATATGTTTTGTTTACATTTCATAATTTAAATTTTAATTGTAACGTAAAATTTATTATTCGAAGTGGAAATATTTTTTTAAATAAAGCTTATATATAAAAAAATTAGAAAATGTGCTTTGTGCGCTAAAAGGTTGGAAGGGGGAAGGGGTCCTTTTTTCCAAGTACCCAGAGAGGCGGAAAGAAGGTTGGTGTGGGGCCGAGCTTGCCGTACGGAGTTTGCAGCAAAGGAGAGGATATGTGCGGATCACTTCTGGCCTTCAGATATAATAACCTGCACTCTTACATTTTGTCTGATATGGCGGACGTAATCATTAGTTTATTTTAGTAACAATGGGTTTTGCAATGTATATATCATGTATTAATTCCATTAAATTAATTTAAAATTTAAACATAAAAATACATACATATATTGGAAGCTNGTATATTGGAAGCTCTAATTTTTAATAAACGTTACTGAAAGAGAAGGTTATTGATCTGCTAATCTTTGCCTAGAAATTTAGTTACATACTTTAAAACAAAATAGTCTCACAGTGCCGACATTGCATTGATCGCTAAAACCAATAAATTGAATGTATCTCTCTGTTCGATATACTAGGATAAACTCACATCCAACGACAAAAGTAAAATGGAGGGTATTACTCACAAATGAGTTTTACAAATATGAAAAAGTGCAACTAAGCTGCACATCACGTGAAATCATGGGCCATGGAACCCACTTTTTCAAACGCATAATCTGCGTGAGGCAAACGCTTCTTCAGCAAGCTTTCCAGCTTGCGTATGCGCCCAAGATCGCCACCATCTTCAATTTCATTTGAGCCACCGCTAAGGCTGTCAACACTAAAAATAAATGCACGTTTGGCATAGATGTGGAAGCACATCTTGACGCCGACGCGGTACCATTCTCATCTTCATCTGAAAACAAGTCCCCTTGCACTGGTGCAACACAACTTTCCACAGCTAGTACATGAGTAGACTATTCGTATTAACACCCAGATAGGCTTTGATTTTATCATGAAATAAGCCCATTGTGGACGAAGCATGTTTTCACCGCTTAATATTCAATAGTACTATTTAAACAATTCACATAACGTCGCTTGAACATTTTTATTTGTACCTTTCTTTCAAGTAATTCGCCTTAGAAATAAACAGCTGACTTTGGCATGTGTGTACCAAAGGCGAAAATGATTTGTAACTTGTTCTTGTTTTTGTACTACCGCTACCACCTTGTATAAATTCGCCTTGGTACTCTCCTTCCTCGTAAAATATTTCAGCCAATCAGAACTCACTTCTCAACTACGTCATTGGAGGAAAACTAATTTTTGACAGCACCATGTCGTAACCCTGTATTCTATGAACCTTGCAACGAGGTAGTCAAGTTTCTGCACAAAGCAGGTCTTGACAAAATGCAGCAAAAAAACGTTAGAAAAAAAAATCAACAAAAACGTATACATATGCATAAATTCAAATTGTTAAGATTTGAAGTACAAATTGATGAAAAACAAAAATAAAAATTGGTGTTCAAAAAACAACTGCAACATATTACATATGTATGTAAATTAAAAATAGGCTTTCCCTGTTAGATTTAAGGAAAAATACATGTATACATACATATGTATACATATGTAGACATATAAATAAGTACATCAATCAATGAATTAAAGAAAGGAAAATAGGAATTCATTGCATTAGTTTGATTAAAAGATAAAATGTTTAAATTAGAAAGGAAAAGAAGAATAATAATACCAAATAAATATAAAATAAGGAAAAAACAACTTTAAGTAATCATGGAGTAAAACAATCACAAAGACAAATATGCTTGTGCACAGATAAATAATTGCAATTGTAATTGAAATGTTCCAAATGAGTTACAAATGAATTGCAATGTATTGAATTTTAAATAATCTTTAAACCTAATGCCTATCATTTAAACGCAAATGCAACACTGCGACTGTCATATGGCCACGCCGGAGCAGAAGCATTAAAGGCCGGTCCACATAGAACTTTCGTGTTAGCTTTGGCGTTGGCGTTGGTTTGACAGAACGCACGTTAAAAGTATGCTTGCTACAATGAGCGCTTGGCAGCGAATGCTTGGGCCACTACATTAATATACTAACGACAGATAAATTAATATTTCATATCAATAATTGCATTAAAAACGATATTTCTTGCCCGCACTTGATTAAAAAGGAAAATATTTCACATAATTTTATTTATTTGCAACAGCTGACGAGCGACGCACGCGAAAAGATGAGAGTTGGCCATCTTTTTGCTTTGTGTTGGCGTGAGCGTTGTCGAATTTTGGCTATGTGGACGGCTGCATTTGAATTCATGTATTCATAGTCAGCTGTTGAAGCGACGCCAACGCCAACGCAACGCCAAAGTTCTATGTGGACGGGCCTTAAGCAAAGAAACGGATAAGGGATGTCAGTGGCAAAAATACATCTTTGATTCGATGCATCGAAATGTGCATCGATATTATTCGATACACCGAAGGGAATAAATACGTCGATGCATCGATTTGCATAGGATATTTCAGATCATGTTTCACAACAGAATGGCTGCATTTCTTTATTCATTCTGAATGTTTGGAATAAACTTTTTTGTTTACTTATTCTTTAGAACGTTCCTGATGATATGTTAACGTATATTTCAAAAGTATTCTGTTTATTCCGGCTGTGAAATGGGATTATCCGGAATGTATAAAGAAACGCAGCCATTATGTTATTAGCAAAATTGTACAAAATTTTAAATAAATTACTGCAACTGAGCTAATTATGTTTGTAACGGGACTTTTTAGAGCCGTTTCAATTTTTTTAGTCAAAGTCACTTCTCTTTTTTGTGCAATTGAAAAACTGGAACGACGGTTCAATGTACTAAAGATATCAGTTTTAAAAAAACATCGATACATCGACTATTTATACATCGAGTGGAAAATTTGCAATGTATTGAAGCAAAACATCAATATTTTCGATGCATTGATGTTTTTCCGATATCCCTAAACGGATATCATATCTGCAGCACACACAAATTTTCATTACCCATTTGCTAGACTTTGGGATAACCTGCAATCTAAGGACCTACAAAAAGGATCCTTGCCAGCAACAAAACTGCTTTCCTGCGGACAATAGTGCCACATCCAGTGTTGCCACATTCGTAAATTGTTACCAAAATTGGTAGAAAAAATTGGGGTTGGTAAACAGGTAAATTTTTTTCCCCATTTTGGTACATTTTTGTTAAATTATTTTGTTTGAAAAACAAGTGGGAGTTTAGTTCCCGCTTTATTAGTCGTAGTTAGCTTTTTTAAATTTCTTTCCAAAGGTGTTGAACGCTTTAATGCACACTTTTTATATAGATTCATACATACATATCAATAAAAGGCATATCGTGCTCCATTCAAAACTCATTTTACTGGAATCCTGAGCAGCTTTTGATTGCCCAAATATTTTAAATGATTTTTTGAACAGAAAGAAAGAATCGACGGGCATGTAATTACACACTATTATTTTTCACACAAAAAAAAAAAACAAAGCCAGTTTTTATAAATGGCATTTAATAAATGAAGAAAAGAAAACAAAAGACCAGCGGAAAATTTTTTTTAATGATTCTTTTTTCCCCGATTTTTTTTTTAAATCAACGTACGATAAAACTGCATACCCAAAATTGTTGTAAAAATTCAGAGTAAAACGTTCGAAATTTAGACGAGGAAGTAGTCGGATTTTTTGTTTGCTAAATGTTGGATATAGCTTGAATCCTTGAGTTTTATGGGTTTGATTAATAACACAATATTCTTACTTGTTACTTGAAAAACCTTGTGAAAGTTAGAAAAATATCAAGTGGCTGTTTAAGTGAATACATTTGCCTTTAACTTTAGTTGAAGTTTTACCAAATGATGAAGCTTCGTTGTTGCCTTTAGTTTCATCACTTCCGCTTTTGGTCGAAAAAGCCGGGAAGATGCCATTAGCGCGAACTCAAATACCATATCATTAGTTAAATAAAAGTTGATTTATAAACAATTTTAGTTGTTATAGAAATAACGGGAAAATTTTAGTGAAAATCGACACGAAAAAATTGGGGTGTCTAGGGGGTGTTTGGTTTTTGATTCTCAAAGTGAAGAGCCAACCCGCGCGCTCTTTTATTTTTTAAGTAATTTGTTGTTAAAGTTGTGAAATTCACCAAATATGTTGATGCAAATTGCATCCATTTTATCATCCAAAAGTGCGTGAAATAGATAAATGTGTGCAAGTAGATGCTGGCAGACTAATTTAATATTAGTTGCGTTCGATAACAAAATAAGCCAACACCAGCCAACAATCAAAATCAAGAGAGTAAGCGAAAATTCTCTCCCGAAGAGAAGAAAGAGAAAGCAAAAAAGTAAACGAACAGGAAATTAGCTATCACTTGCAAAAACCGGAGGAAGAAGACACACCAGCTGACTTTGTTTATGTTTTATTTGTAAACAAACTGAAACTCATGGTGCCTCCATGGAAGAAAAAAGGAGAGTGAACGTTCAATGTTCGCCAGGAACATTTCTAGAAGTAAAAACTAGTTGGCGCTATCATAAAGTCACATAGCAGGCAGCCAAAAAGCATATAAATACCAAAACTCGAAAAATGCAATTTTGTTTGTTTACAAAAACTGCAAGCATATATTTTGTGACCATATGTTTTCGTGTTGGATAATTTTTGCTGACTAAAATTTTGCCAGTACAAAATGAACGCTTCTCTTGCATCAAAATGAACGCTTGCTCTCTCAATTTTTGTGTGTTGGATAATTTTTTGTCGCTATCGAACGCCATCCAGTAACAATTTGGAAAAACTATTACAAATTTTTGACTTGTCGAACGCAACTAATGTCAAAAGTAATATCGCAGAATTTTTGACTCCACATTTTAAGCTCGTCGGCGATTTCAAGCATCCGTTGTTGGTTACCCCAGCAACGAGTACATGTGTGAGTGTCGGGTTGAATGTCGGGTGCTTGAAGCTTGCCCGGCGACACTCAAGCATAAAGCGTCAACACCATTTGCAATAAAATTTCGTAGTGGGCGGACGTAAACATGTCTTCATCGGATGACGATTTTTTGCTACTTGCCACTAAAATCTTTATCTTCCGCGAACTTGCTCATTTTACATATCACAACAAACTAACACACTAATGCTTGTCAACGCTTTGCGCCACTATCAAACAGACCGCTTGTCAAGCGGTCGCGTTGATGGAAAATCAAAAATTTTTNATGTCAAAAGTAATATCGCAGAATTTTTGACTCCACATTTTAAGCTCGTCGGCGATTTCAAGCATCCGTTGTTGGTTACCCCAGC
>NW_016158206.1:126169-153769 GCF_001687245.7 Rhagoletis zephyria | reverse complement strand
CCAAATGAGTAAAATCCAGCTGGGTAGACTATACTCGATAGAGACAAAATTGCCACCACAAATAAGAGTTAGTATATTTTGAGTATGTTCTTGTTTTGGTGGAAATTACTCTTAGTCATTTTTTGAATTAGTGTAAGTGCTCATTTGCACTAATTTTTATGGATCATGAATAAGTAGACTAATTTTATTANTTTTGCTATATCGTAAACTAAGTCGAAACTACTTAGTAGAAGTCTGAAATGCGACTATGAATAGAGGTAAATTTTAAGTTGGTACTTAAATTTAAGTTGCAACTTTGTTAGTTTCGACTTAGTTGCTGGACTATGAATACGCGCCATTGAAATTATTTTCAGCCTCTCACTCGACCAAATGAGTAAAATCCAGCTGGGTAGACTATACTCGATAGAGACAAAATTGCCACCACAAATAAGAGTTAGTATATTTTGAGTATGTTCTTGTTTTGGTGGAAATTACTCTTAGTCATTTTTTGAATTAGTGTAAGTGCTCATTTGCACTAATTTTTATGGATCATGAATAAGTAGACTAATTTTATTAGTACTCAAAGCCGGTCTCTGCTATATACACATACAATTAGATATGATAGATATTGTATGTACTTATATATTTAAATCTATTTATAGTTTTGACTTGTCTTTCAAAACAATAGCGGCCCTAGAATCCAAGTTGGGAACTGAAATAATAAAGATATGAAAACACAATTTACACAATTTTCCTCACGCACGTTGAATTCATTAGGGATTTGGATAGATGAAATCAATCGAATATAGAAGAATGAGGAATTAGAAAAAGTTGGAAAGATATAAATAAAAACCATGCGTGAAAAGACGAAATTATAACATTAATTAAAAAACAGTTAGTAAGAATTATATAGTTATGTGTTTACAAAATATTAAATAAATAATTAAAGTAAACATAAAAAAATGCACGTCTTGATAACTTATAATGGGCCCAAAATCATTTATAAGTGTTGGGTATAACTATAAATTATCTGACTCGCTCTCTGAGTTTCTCTCATTTATCTTATGTATAACTTAGGTGTAAGAAACATGGTTGCCACAATTGGTAACTTTCTACCAAAATTGGTAACTTTTAAACGGTTTGGTAACTTGGTAACTTTTATTTCATTTTGGTAACTTTTGCAACTAAACATCTATTTGCATTACTAGAAAGAAATGAATTATCTTTTCAATGTGCGTAATTATAAATTCCCTTCGAGTTTCAGTGGCAGCACTACTGACACTTTTACAAAATTACTTTGATTAAATTAGAGTCATCTCATATTCAAATACTGGAAATATTTGAATTACAGTGGCAGCACCAAGGGCTGCACTTTTAAAACAACTTTCGAATTTTTGCGATACATTTTGAATTCTACCCTCTCACATTTTAATACTGGTCATCTGGCAATTTTTGGTAAGGTCCATAAATCGTTTTGATTATTCCTGCAAAAAAAATGTCGCGTGCTTTTTACCGGACCCATCTACCGACATGTATTTCGACTCCTACCTACATATATTTCGACGTACAGTAAATTATGAAAAACGGAAAAATAGCAAAAAATTAGCAATTTTCGCAATTTACTCGAAATTTTGTACGAGTCAAACGAACGGTTAAAAGCACCCGCCATTTTTTGGGTGTGCCGGCGCTATTATTCCGTGAAACGCAGGTCCAAGTATCGCCACATTCCGAACGAAAAATTACACTGAAAATGGCACAACGCCGAAACAGGTTTGTCTCCAAACCAAATTTTACAAGGGATGATGGAAAATCGTTCCACATTACAGGCAAATGATGAAATGCCAAACAAAAGCGACAAAAAGACCAGCAAGCAGCAGCAGCGTAACAACAAGACAAGCAAAACCATCAATCAGCAAACTGTCGGTACAAGGGGTACAAATGTCACACCTATGGCAAAGTTGGTCACATGGCTTCCATATGCCGTAAAAAGGATAAGAATATAAACTTCCTTTCCAGAAATAGTTCTTGTGAATTAAATGATTTATGTAACACTTATATTTATAGCATTACTAACACAAATTCGGGTGGTAGGTACGTTCTGTCTGTCACAATCGACGGAGAGAGCAGAGGTGTAGTTTGCGACAAGGGTGCACTTTGTACGCTAGTTCCTGCATCATTCTATAATGAACTTAGGCACAAGGACCCGCTCAAACCATGCGAAACTAAATATATGGATTACAATGGCGCTGATATTCAGTTGCTGGGTGAGTATGATGCAAATATTACGTACGAAGGGACCACTAAGCAAATAGTAGTAGTTGTATCTAGAACTAAAAGGCCGCCTTTGCTGGGCCGAGTTTTTTACGCGCATTCAATTTCAAGTTAATGCAAGTGAATGCAATTAGAGAAGAAGGTGTGCACTCTGTAATCACTGAACAAATCAAATGCGAGTTTTCAAGTGTTTTTAGCAGCCGATTAGGACATTACAAAAATTGTGAAATTAGCTTACCAATAGAAGGAAGCAGTAAACCAATATTTTTCAAACCACGTCCATTGCCATTCGCGTGGAAAGACAGAGTTGAAAAACAACTTCGCTGTCTGGTAAATGGCGATGTTATTGAACCAATTGATAATGCGGATTGGGGAACTCCATTGGTACCCATTTTAAAACCCAATGGAGATCTCCGATTAAGTGGTGACTACAAGGTAACCATAAACAAGTACCTAAAAGATTTTAAGTACCCGTTACCACGGATTGAAGAGATTTTTGCGGCTTTACAGGGTGGTGAGTTATTCACCAAACTAGACATGTCGAATGCATATAACCAGTTGGTTCTCGACAAACAAGCTCAGCTTTTGTGCGCTTGGAGCACACATATTGGCACGTTCAAATTAAAACAACTACCTTTTGGTGTAAAGACAGCTGCTGCTATTTTCCAAAAGACAATGGAAAATTTATTGCGAGAAATACCGTCAGTGGTCGTGTATCTAGATGACATCACTGTCACTGGTAAGAACTTAAAAGTTCATATTCTGAATCTTAAGGCGGTTTTGAAAAAGTTAAGTTTAGCTGGGTTTACATTAAATACCAACAAATGCAAGTTTTTTCAAGAGAAAATTGCATATCTTGGTTTCTTAATTGATAAAAATGGGTTAAGTAAGAACGAAGAACGAATTTCGTGCGTAAATAGGCACCGATCCCAAAAGATATTTCGGAGGTCAGAGCCTTCATCGGAATGGTTAATTACTATTCAAAATTTATTGACAATTTCGCGAAGAAAATTATGCCTTTATATGATTTGTTACAAAAAGGGAAAACGTTCAAGTGGTCGCAGAGTTGTCAAGAAGGTTATGAACGAATGAAACCTGAAGTCACATCTGGCCAAGTATTGGTCCACTTCGATCCAAAACTGCCAATTTTGTTGACAACGGACGCATGCAACAGTGCCATTGCGGGCGTTTTATCACATAAGTTCCCTGACCACACTGTGAAGCCAATTGCTTTTATATCGCGAGCGCTCACAAAAAGCGAAAGAAAGTATAGCGCTCTTGAAAAAGAGGCATTGGCTATAGTGTACAGCGTAGTAAAACTTAAACAATACTTGTTAGGTAACGTGTTTACATTAAGGACTGACCACAAGCCACTCTTATCAATTTTCAGTGAGAGCAAAGGATTAACTGCTATGGCCTCTGCGCGCATGCAGAGATGGGCTTTGATTCTCTCCGGCTTTAACTATAAATTTGAGTATGTGAAGGGTAAATTAAACCATGCAGACAGTTTGTCTAGAATGCCACAATTAGTAAACATTGAAAATTATGAAAACAACAGCTATATCTATTACAAAGAGAAAGAGAACTGCTTGAATTTAAATTTTAAAGACATTGCTCGTGAAACGAGACGTGATCCTACCTTGTCAAAGGTGAGTGATGCAATTCAACAAGGGGTCGTTTGTAACTTACGTGGGCACGATTTCATTGCTTTCCGAAACAAAGCCCAAGAACTTACTGTCGAATATGATTGCGTGCTGTGGGGATATCGAACATTTGTTCCAAAAAGATTGCGCCTGCCAATTCTTGAGCAGCTACATTGTTCACATTTTGGCATAGTGAAAACAAAGGCTATAGCGAAGTCATATGTATGGTGGCCTGGTATTGACATGGACATTGAATACATGGTTGCGAATTGTGACCCTTGTCAACAGTTGTTGCCTAGTCCAGAGAAAAGTGTTCTAATTCCTTGGACGCCCACTGATTCAATTTGGAGCCGCATACACAAAGACTTCGCAGGCCCTATTAAGAATTATTATTTATTTATGGTGGTCGACTCATTCTCAAAATGCGTTGAGGTCTATAAGACGAAAGAAATTACGTCCGCTTTTACTATTGGAAAATTAAAGGAACTGTTTTGTCGTTATGGGTTGGTAGACACTTAAGTTAGCGACAATGGCTGAAAGTTTAAGTCCCAGGAATTCAAAATGTTTTTAAAACACATCCTTCGACAAATGGTCAGGCGGAAAATTTCGTCAAAACAATAAAAAAGTCAGTATTCGCTAATCTAAAGGCACAAAACGATAAAAGCATGGACGACATTATTAATGAATTTCTCTGTGCACAACAAGTGAATCACCTGCAAAAGTTTTCTTAGGGCGGTCAGTAAAAACTCGATTCAGTGCACTTAAACCACCGTCGACAAAATCTAAAATTTTGGAATGCCAAGCAAAGAGTGTTGACAATGACAAACATAAAAGATATATTAAATTTGCTGAAGGACAAAAGGTTCTCATACGCGATTATACGAATTCAAACAAGGCAAGTTGGTCTCCGGCCACGATCAAGAAACAACTGGGATCACGTACGTACTCTTGCATCATTGACAGCAACAGTAGAGAAATTAAGCGCCATTTAGATCAAATAAGAAGACGAAATGTTAGCACTGACAGCGCAACTGGTGTAAAGGGGTTAGAAATGATTTCTCATCCTCTGTCAGTGACTGACACTCAGGTATTGCATCTGATAAAACTTATTCACAGGATACTCCAAAAAGAGTATTGAGGCCACGAGTTGGTGGAAAATTTATGAAGAAATGATTATGTTATGCATATGCACAAAACAGAACTTATATCCTTTGTAAATTATATCAGTTATTCTGAATTTCTAACTCAAAATATTTAAGGTATCAAACTCTATATGATCATGAACTTGTACATGTAAAGAAATATGCATTTAAGTATTACGATCTTATGCAGCGTTTTTGCTGCATTTAAAATGCAGCATTTAGCACTTTCGAACATATGTTTTCGAAGAGCGTTCATGCTATCGCATTTAGCAAATGTACATTTACGCGAGTTCGAAATCGTATGCTTTTGACAAACAGCCGTGTTCCAGTCGCTTATTCAGATCCGTATCCATTACGATAAATTCTCACGGAAAAGATAATGTGCAAAAACCCCTACTGAAAAGGAAAAATAAATTCTAAACCGAAAATTCAATACAAAAACCTGAATTGTTTTAACCATAACCGAACATTTGTTTGTGTATATATTCATTTGTCGGTGCTGCCAATTATATTTTCCACACCTAATTAGGAAACAAAACAAACAGAGTTGATCACAAATTAATCCAGATTTCTATCAGCATCATATCGATGTTGAATTTGCGTAACTTTTCTTTATCCAAATAATGTAAAATAATAAATGAACTCTCGATCGGCGATCACTGAAACGCAGCTAGCGGTTGTATACTCGAAAAAGCAATGTTGCCACTTTTTCTCATTAAACCATGTTCGAATCGTGGAAATTTTGGAAGATCACAGGGATGCTTTTAGCATTTAGAACCTAAATGCAAAGATTGAGTTGCATTTAGTTGCATTTAGATGACGAATTTTGTATGGATAAATGTACATTTAGAGTAGCATTTAGAGCTAAATGCGTTAAATGTACATTTACGCGTAAGCAAAAACAGCCCATTATACTGCAATGTTAATTACAAAACAAATATTTTTGAATTTTTCATGTTATCATATTTCTGTTTTTGAAAATCTGAAGGAGGAGCGTGTTGGGTATAACTATAAATTATCTGACTCGCTCTCTGAGTTTCTCTCATTTATCTCATGTATAACTTAGGTGCAGTGTTGCCGCGAAACATTTTTAGTGGTAGCTAAATTCCAGCTAAAAAAGGGCTAAAAAAGAGCTAAAAATCGTTGTTGTGGCTAAAAATGGTAGCTAAATTTTTTTACCTACATCTTATATATAAAAATAAGTGCACGTTTTTGGTGTGACCTCATAACTTGAGAACAGCTTCACCGAATTCAACCAAATGTATGTGGCATATTCGATTTATCATGCAGATGGTTTATGCGAAGTTTTCCCGAATTCGGAAGAGGGGGCGTGGCACCACCCATACTAACTTAAATATAAAAATAAGTGAACGTTTTTGGTGTGACAATATAACTTAAGAACGGCTTCACCGAATTCAACCAAATTTATGCGGCATATTCGGGCCATCATGCAGATATTTTATGTGGAGTTTTCCCAAATTTGGAAAAGGGGCGTGGCATATGTATGTATCTTATGTATACAAATAAGTACACGTTTTTGGTGTGAGCTTATAACTTGAGAACGGCTTCACCGAATTCAACCAAATTTATACGGCATATTCAGGCTATCATGCATATGGTTTATGTGAAGTTTGCCCGAATTCGTAAAAGGGGGTGTGGCACCTTCCATACTAACTAAAATTTTTTTGTTGTATATCTCTTGAAATATTTGTGGTAGAGTACTGGAAGTTGGTATAGAGGTATAACAAATAATTCCATACTCATGGATAAAAATGGGCAGTATTGGAAAAGAGGGCGTGGCACCTCACATCTTATATATAAAGAATAAGTGCAAGATTTCAACCAAATTTATACGGCATAGTCGGGCTATTATGCAGATGGTTTGTGTTAAGTTTCCCCGAATTCGGAAAAGGGGGCGTGGCACCACCCATACTAACAAAAATTTTCATCTGGTATATCTCTTGAAATATTTGTGGTAGATTACTGGAATTGGTAGCTATACGTGGCCTGTTCAAGAGTTGGCATTCCAAATTGTTTATTTATTCATACCCAAGATGGAAAAACAAAAAATGTTGTATATCCAAATCTGTTGGATTAAGATTTAAAATAAAGAATCAAAAATTTTGAAATAAAACAAATGATAAATTTTCATATAGAAAAATTCCAGGACTTTTCATTCGTTTTTCAATATTTGGTGTAGAGAAGCACACCGGGGTACTGCTAGTATAAATATGTAAGTATACACGCAAACATTTTCTATAATTACTGGTATAGAAAAACAATGAACTCTGAAAAGAATTAATATTTTATTCAACAAAAAAACTGTTTGTGTAACACATAATTTAATGTATAGTTAAATCGTTAACGGATAAGATAACGGCCCAGAAACGTAAGGAACATACATAGACATATGTTTACTTGCCTTAAAGGAAAGGCGTTCGCTTTATGAGCGAAGAGTTAAATTCATGAAAATCATTAAAAAAAATTTAATGTCAATGATGAATAAATTTTGAAAAGGGCTAAAAAAAGGGCTAGGGGCAATTTCAAATTTTTGTGGCCAAAAAAAAAATTTGGTAGCCAAATTTAGCCACCAAAGGGCTAAAACGGCAACACTGCTTGGGTGTAAGTAGTAGAAAAACAAAAATTGAATAAAACATTCAATGTGAAATCGCCTTGTAGGACAGACGTGTATTTCTTTGGGTCTGTCGGTCGGATACACCACAATAAGTAAAATGTGGCATGCAGGATTTTTATTTTTTTTGCAATAAATCTTTGTTTCTTCTTTCTCGACGTGCAAGAGGTGTTTTTATTTAATTTAATTTATAAACAATTAAATTATGAATTAATTGGAAACTTACTTTGCAAACAGGTGGTAACCCCCTTGGAAAATGGAGACAATATTAAAAAATTTGGTCGTCTCAATTTTAGGCGATCAGTGTGCGGAATCTCATCAAATCCGTACGACCGTTTCTGATTGAAGAGGTCTCGCCTTTTTTCAAAACATTTTACACTTTTGTGCGATGTCTTATGTACGTTTAACATACATGTACATAATTTCACGAAGTTGTTACCCAAGGCTTAATTTTGAGAAATTATTTAAAAATTATTGATGTTAATGCTTATTAGGAGAAAGGTAATTTAATCGCCTTTCTGTTCGTTATAATTTCTTTTAAATAAATTAGCCTTTTTCAAAAAATTTTACACTTTTGTGCGATGTCTTATGTACGTTTAACATACATGTACATAATTTCACGGAGTTGTTAGCCAAGGCTTAATTTTGAGAAATTATTGATGTCAATGCTTATTAAGTGAAAGGTAATTTAATTGCCTTTCTATTCGTTATAATTTCTTTTAAATAAATAAGCCTTTTCTCAAAAAAATTTTAAACTTTTGTGCGATGCCTTATGTACGTTTAACATACATGTACTTAATTTCACGAAGTTGTTAGCCAAGGCTTAACTTTGAGAAATTATTTAAATATTATTGGTGTTAATGCTTATTAGGAGAAAGGTAATTTAATTGCCTTTCTGTTCGTTATAATTTCTTTTAAATAAATTAGCGTTTTTTCAAAAAATTTTACACTTTTGTGCGATGCCTTATGTCCAACATACATGTACATACATACATAATTTCACAAGGTTGTTAGCCAAGGCTTATTTTAAAGAAATTATTTAAAAATTATAAATGTTAATGCTTATTAAAATTCAATTGATTTTCTGTTCCTTATAATTTACAATGAATTTCTGGGTGTATGGTGTAAATTTTCTTACCAAAGTTTTCCGTTGTAAAACGCACTAAACATTAAATAAAAGAATAACAAGTATCACCATTCCTCAACAATGCAGACAATGGAAAACAACAAGTTATAACAAAAATGATACACTACAGAAAGCAATGGAGTGACCTATTGATTTTTGGCTTCCGCTTACAGGTACATATTCTGTGTTCGTATGGCATTGTAGCTTAAGTCGGGAAGCTGGCTTTAGTATAATGCACCATTCCGTTTATTCTTTATATCACAAGGAATTTTTTGATAAGACAATAGAATATTGACTTGCTAGCATCCGAACTATTTCTTTCACTTTCATTTGTTAACAGTTCTTCAATGGTCTCCAGCCTCCCGAGTTAAGCTAATGTGCAATATGATCTTACTTAGATAATTATATACCTACATATGTATTAAAATTGTGGAACTATGGCCTGATCGAGTAATCGAAATAAGAGAATCCCTGGCCAAAGTTAAATGTGTACATACATTGTACAGTTCTAATTTCACTTCACTTAAATAAACTGTTCCAGTAGTCCAGGATTTAGTCAGATTTAGTCCGGAAGATAGCACTGAAGATGCCATACATAAATGTGTGTATGTGCTGGGCCCACTTCCTATTTCTAACTAATCCTGGAGTAAGGGAACAGGCTATAAATTCTTCTAAAATTCACTGCTTTAAATTTCTATCACAAACTCACTTTAAATAGCTGTCCAAATTGTTTCCCGCCACAGATCTCTTGAAGAGTTTTCCAGCGCAGTTTCTGCAAATTGAAATAAAATGTTAACATATGGATTTTGCGAACAATTTCTATACATCCCTATTTAAAATTGCTAGCGTATTCCTTTTGCTGCAATCCAAAATGAAAATATCAACATTTTAACAAATTAAATTGAAAATCAAACCAACTTACCAGCATTGCTCGCAAATATTCAAAAGAAATTATTCGCAAACATAATAGTGACGTATAATTTTCATTACATATGGCGGAAAAGCAACCGGTTCACCGGATACATATTTTATACAATATCGAAATTATATAAATTAGGGCTAAATTGCAATGCCGAATCACATATAAAAGTGTTTCAAGATCTCTGGACTACTTCTATTATAATTTAATAACTTTTGGTTGCAATCATTCTTTGTACTCTTGGTATAAAAACTGGTTGAAAAACCGAGTACTAACTTATTTTTGTCGCAACATTAGCTTTTTGAGTGACAGCCTGCTATGATCGAAATGTCAAGTTTAGCTTTGCTTGTAGTACCTACTGCTTGTTCGCTCTTGCACATGCATTTCGTATCCTCATAAAACCTACTGTTCTAACTTTAGGAAATTCCTTTAAAACCAAATGTGACTGTGCATCTGAAAAGTTGTAAATGTAGTGGTGAATTGGTTATCGCCCACGATTGAGAGAATACAAAGGTTGTGCCGATCTCGGACCGCTATTCCTCTCTTAACGAATTTGACAGAATCGTTGTTTGCATGACCTCACACTTGTGCAACCTGTTTACGTTTTCCTAGCAACATTTTTTCTTCTTCTTCCATTCTTGCTCACGTTTTGGCATTTCTCTCTCGCAATTGCACCAGTGTGACGTCCCACAAAAGTTATTCTCAAAGATCCTCTCTGATCGGCGCAATCTTGTATTCTATCATTCTTGGTTATCGCCGTCTTGTAGGGAAGTTTGTTGTGGCGAAAACCTGCTCGATTTTTATAACTTTTGTACAAAGTTCGAAATGTCGATTTATGTACATATGTCGTGTTTGTTAATTTTCGAATTAGACTTTTATATAAAATCAATAAAAAATTAATCAATTCGTGAAACTGGTCAAAATGTCTCTTCTTCTTCTTCTTACTTGACGCTGTAACCGCCTAAGCGATTTTGGCCGAGTTCAACAAAGCACGGCAGTCGTTTCTTTTCTGTGCCAACTGGCGCAAATTGGAAATGCCAAGTGAAGCCAAGTCCTTCTCACCTGGTCTTTCCAACGCAGAGGCGGCCTTCCTTTCCTCTGCTACCACCAGTGGGTTCCGAGTTGAATACATTAGAGCTGGAGCGTCGGTGTCCATTCGAACGACATAACCAAGCCAGCGGAGCCACTGTATTTTAATTCGCTGCACTATATCCATGTCGTTGTAAAGCTAATACAGCTAATCGTTCCATCGTCTGCGGTACTCGCCGTCGCCAACGCGTAAAGGCCCGTAAATCTTCCGCATTCTGCGTTGGATTTCCATGCTGACATTATTATCGGTGTTAATGCTGTTTCCCAAGTAAAACTACTTTCTCGAAATTGTAACTGTCAACAGTGACGTGGGGCCCAAGGCGCGAATGTGCTGACTGTTTTTTTGATGACAAGGAGATACTTCGTCTTGTCCTCGTTTACTACCAGACCCATTCGCTTTGCTTCCTTCCGGTTTTTGTTACCGATGATATCGATGTCATCGGCATAAGGCAGCAATTGCACGCTCTTGTAGTAAACTGTTCCTGAACGGTTCAGTTCTGCAGCTCTTATTATCCTCTCCATCATCAGGTTAACGAAGTCACATGAAAGAGAGTCTCGGCTCGGGAAGGTCTTTCCCAATTCTGACGGAGCTGGTTGTATTGCTCAACGTCAGCCGTATCAGTTTGGCGGGGATGCCAAATTCAGAGATAACGGCGTATAGGCAACTCATTTTAGTGTTGTCGAAAGCGGCTTTAAAGTCGACAAATAGGTGATGAGTGTCGATTCTTTTCTAGCGGGTCTTTTCCATGATTTGACGTATTGTGAATACCTGATCTATGGTGGATTTTCCAGGCCTAAAGCCACATTGATAAGGCCCAATCAGGCTTCAGTTTTTCACGCAATACGCTCTATAAGACCTTGTAACCTATTGCGGGATCGCCTTTCTTGTGGATTGGGCAGAGCACACTTAAATTCCATTCGTCGGGCGTGCGTTCATCTGACCATATTCTGCATAAGAGTTGATGCATGCACCTTATCAACGCCTCACCACCGTACTTGAATAGCTCAGCTGACAGGCTGTCAGCAGCGTTGCCAGGTTGACGTTATTAACGTCATTTGGAAGTTTTTTGTATCTTGTTGACGTTCGGACGTTTTTTGTGCAAAAAATGACGTTTTTTACCTTCCCAATAATTTTTCTCTGTTACTAAATCTTGTAAGTAGAACTGATTTTGAATTATTTTCTTAATAAATCGTAACAAGTTTTGTTTTTTGCAGCAGCTTCTTCAAAAGATATTTATCCTTTGTACACAAATGACTTAAATACGATGCAAACCAAGCGTACGCGCATTTTTTTGGATTCTTGGACTAAGGATCCCGCGTTCAAAGGCTGGTTTTGTAAACTCTTAAGGTTATGAGGCTTATTGCAATGTTTGCAATTGCACATTAAAAGCCAAATCAGGGAGAGCTGATCTATTGTAACAGGCGCGCTCGCAAAAGCACCAAAAAAGCTGTAGCAGCATAAAAAGTCAGAAAAAATTAGGCGACTTTTTTAAGACTTCATTGAAAATGTAATGAACGCAAAAAAGGCTGAAATATTGCGTAATTTAGCATTTTCGACAACCGACCACCTAACCAAATGTCTACAAGAGAANGCATTTTCGACAACCGACCACCTAACCAAAGGTCTACAAGAGAAAAAAATATATTAAAAATCAACACGATTCTTTAGCAACTTAAAACTTGCACATAGTTACCCTGGAAAATAATGGGCTATCAAACTGCATACTCAAAAAAATTCTTAAAAATCCGAATAAAAAGTTGAAAATCTAGCTGAAACTTTGCAGGTTTTTTGTAATTTTTGCACATATGAAATGTGGATTTATATTTCGTTTGTTATATAATGAGCTAGGCTTTTATGGAAAAATTATAAACATTAAATAAACGAAAGCAAAACAGCCACAATCGATCAAAGTATTGATGACTTAATCAGCTGATCACAAGTGTATGTATAAAATGATTTTTATATTAACGATCTCAAACCAGTTTACAATGAATTTTAAATGTGCTCTGTCGAATAATATACCTTACATATATACTTATGTACCTTTGTATACAATAAAAGTTTAATAAGAACAATTCTGTGTGCATACATTTGAAAAAGACGTATTTGGGTAGGAAATGACGTTTTTTCAGACCAAGAGCGACGTTTTCTCATGCCGAAGACCTGGCAACACTGGCTGTCAGCTCCAGCAGCTTTGTTGTTTTTCAGCCGCGTTATTGCTATTCGTACCTCGTCATGGTCAGGCGGAGGAACATCGCCTCCGTCATCATCGACTGGGGGCGCGGGTTCTTCTTCTCCACAACTTTCCGTGATGCTACCATTCAGTAACGTGGAAAAGTGTTCCCTCCATAATTTAAGTACGTTCTGAACATCGGTAACTAGGTCGCCATTGTTGTTCTTACAGGAGTACGCCCTGGTCTTGAAACCTTCCGTAAGTCGCCTAAATCTCTGGTAAAATTTTCGGGCATTCTTCCTGTCGGCCAGCATGTCAAGCCCTTCGCACCCACGTATTTCGGTCTCGGNTTACATATTTTGAGGAAAATGATGGATTCTGATGAATTTGCAATTATAGCAGCAGAGGTAAGAGGGCGCTATGGCAATGGATTCACAAAGCTTTGCGGAGCTGTCGGGCATAGTAACCATGGGCGCATCTATGTCAGCTTCTGGTTGAATTGTTGAACCACAAACCAGAACTCCTCCTATGCCTGAAGCTCTGGTTCTCACTCCAGTTAATGCATTAACAGCTTCTTCCAAGGCATTGAAAACATGCACTTTGTTAGGTCCACCACCTGTTGCGCGTGCTTCTGCCTTCGGCTGCGCTTACGGATTATAACCCTTACTAAGTAGACTTCTCCTTTCTGTGTTGGCGGAGAAGAGGGACTTCCGCATGTCAAAGGTATACAAAGGTATTCTTGTGCATATCACTCCGGCTACGCCATCCACAGTATTTTTGCGCAGAACCCACGTCGAAATTTGCAAAAAAGTGCATAGTGCAAACCGAGTTTCTTAATAAGCTAGTGGTAGAAAATTTAAAACATTTATCCTAAATAAAATGTGAATCCTTCATTACACGTGTAAGTGAAAGTTTTTGGATTCGGGTTATGCGTTTGGACACAACAACTGAAAATCATTGTACAAATAACTGAACCGGACCCAAGTTTATCGATAAGGGGCAACAAGGATTCTTTTCTGCTCGTTTATATAAAGCAGTGGATAAAAATATACGTATATGCGAATGGCAAATTTATCTGTTTGAATGAACTCCACTAATATTTCCTGCAAACACACATCGCTTTATATATTTTATCTCGCCTCCGACACAGAATTGTTTTCGTAAAAAATTACGCAAAATAGCTTACTAGTTCGTTTTTAAGCATGCCATTGTTACGAATTTCGAAATTTCGAAGATACGATTCGGATTACAGCATACTATTTCTACGATTCGTAGCAAAATCCGAATACGAAAGAGTTGCAGAATAGGGGTGTTGGTTAAGTAATAAATATTATATAACCTTAGTATATTTTAAAAATACTATTTCTAAACATATGTTGTTCCTAAGAGGCCTTAAAAGAAAGAAAGAAAAGAATTTTGCGGCAATTTCATCTTCTTTTCGGCACTATTTTTTAAGACCATTAGGATGATTTTGAAATTCCATCCCTGACGTATGAATAGCTTTGTTCCACACGCTTTCCGGGCTTCTCCGGTAATTAGAGCGTAAAAATAAGTTACTCTCTCACATGTGTCAAAAATGTGTCAACACGTGCCAGAAGTGCTCACAGCGTGAGTAACGCAAAAAACCACATTTCGTTCCCGGAATCAACAAATAAGCTCTAAACAATGATTTTACGTGATTATATGGCTAATAAAATTATCAAATTACTACATTTTCTGAAAATTCTGTGGTATTTTCCACTTGCGTGTTTTATAAAATTTGCTTTCGGATTTAAACAACAACAGCTGTTATTTCAAATTGCCCTTTTGCACATTTGTGTCCGGAAAAAAAGTCCGTTCTGTTTCGTGTACAAAGAAGAAGGCATTTACGATCCAAAAGTGGAACGTATTCGCTCTCTGTTCAGCGTTGCCAGGTTGACGTTTTTAACGTCATTTGGACGTTTTTTGTATCCTGTTGACGTTTGACGTTTTTTGTGTAAAAAATTACGTTTTTTAACTTCCCAGTAATTTTTCTCTGTTATTAAATCTTGTAAGTAGAACAGATTTTGAATTATTTTCTTAATAAATCTTGACAAGCTTTGTTTTTTGCAGCAGCTGCTTCAAAAAATATTTATTCTTTGGACATAGACGACTTAACCCTTATTGAAGCGCATAAAGAAAATGACACAATTAGTCGCATGGGCCCCTTATTGAAAATGTAATGAACGTAAAAAGGCTGAAATATTGCTATGTTCTCTTCTTAACAGAGCGTAATTTATCATTTTCGGCAACAGACCACTTAACCAAATGTTTACAAGAAAAAAATATATATATTAAAAATCAACGCGATTCTTTAGCACCTTAAAACTTGCACATTATTGCCCTGGAATTTAATGGGCTATCAACCTGCATACTCAGAAAAATTCTAAAAAATCTGAATAAACAGTTGAAAATCTAGCTGATATTTAGCGGATTTTTTATAATTTTTGCACAGTTTGAAATGTGGATTTATATTTTGTTTGTTATATAATGAGCCAGGCTTTTATGGAAAAATAATAAACATTAAATAAACAAAAAGAAACAGTCGAAATCGATGGCTTAATCAGCTGATCACAAGTGTATGTATAAAATGATTTTTATATTAACGATCTCAAACTAGTTTAGAATGAATTTTAAATGTGACAGAGCAAATTACATTTTAATATACCTTACGTACATATGTACCTTTGTATACAATGAAATTTTAATAAGAACAATTATTTGTGCAAACATTTGAAAAATACGTTTTTGGGTAGGAAATGACGCTTTTTCAGACCAAGAGGGACGTTTTTTCATGCCGAAGACCTGGCAACACTGCCTCTGTTACCCATTTTTCTAGCGTGAGGAACGCCTAGTTGATTTTGTCGTGGTAGCGTAAAGATGGATAGCAAATAAACGGATGATGTAATTGCAATGCTTGAATTAATTTATATTATACACTTATATCTTTTTTTATGCGGTACATGCGTAAGATCTTTCCTTTCATAAAAAAGTTCTTTAGTTTGCCGCATAAAAAAGTTCTTTACTTTCACACAAAAACAGGGGATGCGTTCCAGAATTTTTAAGAACCGCATAAATTGAGATACTCCAAGTAAAAAATTCTAAAAACCGCTTAGAAAAATCCAACGATGCAAATTAAGCAAAACAAAAAACAATTTTTTTCTTCACTTCAACACTTATTCGTACATGTAAAACTGAAAACTAATGAAATAAACAAAAGTTTATCTGTATTTTAACCAAACACAAAAAAATATCACAATAAATACATACATGAATTATGTAAGAATACAACGACAAATTATTTATTATGCAGTGCTTTTGCTGCATTTAAAATGCAACATTTAGCACTTTCGAACATATGTTTTCGAAGAGCGTTCATGCTATCGCATTTAGCAAATGTACATTTACGCGAGTTCGAAATCGTATATTTTGACAAACAGCCGTGTTCCAGTCGCTTATTCTGATCCGTATCTATTACGATAAATTCTCATGCGGAAGATAATGTGCAAAAACCCTACTGAAAAGGAAAAAATAAATTTTAAACCCAAAATTCAATATAAAAACTTTAATTGTTTGCGTATATATCAGAGTTGTGAAAAATGCATTAAATTTTTTAATGCATAGCATTTTAATGTAAATGAAAAGATTAATGCATTAATTTTTGATATTTAATGTAAATGAAAATTCCAATGCATTAATTCCGAAGAAATAATGCTAATGAGTTTTTTGTATTAACATTAAAATGTTTAAATGAATGCTATTGCAATAATTTATTGCATTAAAATTATAACAAGCATTAAAAACCCATTAACTAATTTTATTTTGAAGTAAAAATTCTTTGCTGACGTTGAGGGTAGAATTTTAAGGTCAAAAAAGATAGTGACGGACGTAAAGGCTGGTTTTCACTATGTCAAGTTCAATGGAATTTGTCGTTAAATAGGTAAAATCACATTGTCAAACGGAACTAAAAAACGGGTTATTGATTGATTTAGATCAGAGTAGGTCCTCAGTCATGTACATGCGCTGCTAAACTGGCTATCTGTCCGTTTTTGGTTCATACTTAATATATGTAATCGTATGCATCAACAATCAACATAAAAATCTTCAAAAGCATTCTGAGTTGCATGCACATTGGCTTTTATTTTCATAAAACATCTAACAATGTTTAGAAGAATTTTTCTACAAATACACATAATATAATAAAGCTGAAAAAACTATTAGTAATTATTCCAAGTCCTTCCAAAAGAGGTTATTTATATATTACTAGAAAAAAAATTTTATGGTTTTTAATAATGCAAACGAGCAAAAGCATTAAACATTTTAGTGCATTGAAATTTTTTCATTAGCATTAGCTTGGATAATTTAATGAAAAAAAATTCATTAGCACTATATTTTTAAGAATTAATGCATTGAAATATTCATTTGTATTAAATTTCATAAATTAATGCATTAATTTTTTACATTAACATTATTGCTTTAAATACCTTTAGTGCATTAAACAATTAATCCATTTTTCACAACTCTGGTATATATTCATTTGTCGGTGCTGTCAATTAAAATTTCCTCACTTAATTAGGAAAAAAAACAAACAGAGTGGATCACAAATTGATCCAGATTTCTACCAGCATCACATCGACGTTGAATTTGCTTACCATTTCTTTATCCAAATTATGTAATATAATAAATGAAATCTCGATAGGCGATCACTGAAACGCAGTTAGCCACTGTATACTCGAAAAAGCAATGTTGCCACTTTTTCTCATTAAACCATGTTCGAATCGTGGAAATTTTGCAAGATCACAGGGTTGCTTTTAGCATTTAGATCCTTAATGTAAAAATGGAGTTGCATTTAGTTACATTTAGGTGACGAATTTTGTATGGGTAAATGTACATTTAGGGCCGGTTACTCAATGTCTGGTTAACACTAATCTCCGGTAAAACATCGTTATCGACGTTACCGACTCCATGTTATATGCATGGAGCCGAACACGTCGATAATGATGTTTAAACGGAGATTAGTGTTAACCACATATCGAGTAAACGGCCCTAACAGTAGCATTTAATGCTAAATGCGCTAAATGTGCTTTTACGCGTAAGCAAAAACAGCCCATTACACACTGAAAAAAGTAATGAAAACTATCAAAAAAGCAAAATCGCATAAAGAGAGACCTAAGTGTACTTGTATGGATGTACATACACATACACATAGTAATTTAGCCTCATTTATAAAAAATTCTTTTACGCACATGGTTTGGATGCTTTTTCCGCCGATAAGCACACTGCAAGCACCAACACAAAATGAGGTTGTTGTTTTTGTTTCCAATGCAATGTTCGCAAACCGCGCCACAAACGACAAGCATGCTCATTGAAAATTAAATTTTTTTTTGATTTTTTGCAAACATGTGCGTGAAACGCCCCACAAACGACGAACATGCACCGCAAGCCGAGGACATGTTCGTCGTGTTTGGACCCTGTTATCATGAATGGGCCTGAGCACACTAGCCTGCTCAGTCGGACTGAGCAGTCCACCACTCGAACGCACACTGGACTGGGCAGTCGGCCGAAAAGAGGTTTCAGTTTTGTATACATGAACTACGCATGATTGTGTTAGTGCATGTGGCACATGCAAACAAAACGAAATAGAAAACATGTTGCCTATGTGTGCGTGTCAGTCCACCGTCAATCCGCGATTTTCGCGGACTGAAATGAACGAGGTAAACTCGAACTCCCTTCCCCTCTTATCCCAACAAAATCGGTTTTAGGCGGACTGAGCAGTCTAGTGTGCGGAGGCCCAATGATCGACACAAGATCACGCAAGAACAGGAGAGAAAAAAAATCGATTTTTTGAGCGGGTGCTGCACCATCTTGTTTCGCTGGAAAACGAAAGAAAAGTACACAAAGCAAAGAAAGCAACGAAAACCAAAGTTATTGTCAGCCATTCTAAACACACAATTTGTGTAAAATTAGTCATTAGAAAGCTTTCAAACGCATATATGTAATACTCCTATATTGGCAGTAAGAGCTAGTACCGTGCGAAAACACTACAGTACAGATATATCAACAAACACGTACGAAAGAAAAGGAACACATACGTTTATAAATAAACATGTACACAACACATATACAAAAACGGCACTCAAGTACACAATACATTGACAAAAATGGGTGGTGCTTGTCAAGAATGATAGAATACAAGATTGCGCCGATTGCAGCAGAATTCGTGAGAGTAATTTTAGCGTGACGTCATCGTAGAGTTGACAACTGAGAGCGGCGAGAATGAGGGCGACTAGTGATGTGCTGAATTGTCCCCAATACTCGGTACCCAATACTTAAAAAAGATTTCGGTACCCTATACTTCCTTTTCGGTATCCGATACCGATTATTTACATTAAACCCTCGCCATTATATGCATTTCAGGTTTAGAAAAAACTTTCATTACTAATTTATATGATATCGGCTAAAACACTTGAACTTATCGCCACAGAAAAATATTATTTTATCAGTTTTAACCTTAGTCGATCCAAGGTTCAAGAAAAATACTTTGACGGATGAAGAAGCCTTTCAGGGGAGAGATTCTGTAGCCAGTTAGCGACAAGTTTCGGATCGATATCGCACTTGTTGACTTACAAATATTTGATATCAAACGTCGACAAAACCGATACCGATTCGAAAATTGTCGTTAACTGGTTACAGAATCTGTCCCAGGCCTACAAAAATGATATCGTCCGATTCAGCTGGAACAAAAATGCTTCAAACAAGTAAGGGTTTCTCTGTATTATGGCATCGAACCGACATATATACATCTTTCATTTGAATCAGTAAAAAAGCTCTATTGGCTCTTACATTCGGGTTTTGTTAGGCGTTTTTTCCATATTTTTGGCCTATGTGCGCTTTTATTCGAAACCTAAATGTTTCGGTACCGAGTATCGAGAGTATTGGGTACTTAAAAGTATTGACTCAGCACATCACTACTGCTGTCTTCTCTACTATGACGTCACCAAAACAGCTGATTCTGTCAAAATCACTGAGAGCCGAGTAGCGGTATCGTCATCGGCGCCACCTCTGTATTCTCTCCACCGTGGTGCTTGTGATGTTAACAAATGCTCAGCTGACGAACCTGCTTTCGCAAACTTTTTTCTCAAAACCAGTTACATATACAACGTCGCGTTCTTGCCTGATCTTGTATTTATGGTTCATGCCCTGTTACGCTGCAAGATTAATAATTCGTTGCGATGATTCGTGTGAGGTACAAGTGCTTGTATCAAAAGTAACGAGCAAAGTAACAATACGAAAGATACGGGTGTTGATTGGATTAGTATCGAAAAAGTACGGGTATCCAAAGTTTCGTTACTTTTACAGCTCTATCTACTGAATACCAGAATTATTAGATGAATCATGAATCATCTTAAGATAACAATTTTGTATCGCTGTTTTACTCGTCAAAATTGCTGTTTGATATATTTTGCTTAAAAAAGATCAGCAATGTAATTAACTTTTAAGTTTGTACATGAAAACTCGAATTTGGACGAAACAAAATAAATATTAAACCGGCTGATTGCCAAAGCGCGCAAAAAGATGGGAGTTGGCCATCTTTTCGCTTCACGCTGCAGCTTCAACGACCTATGTGGCATACTTTGTGCATTTTCGTACATTTCTCCTTATCTGTCAAAGCGAATCTATCACGCAAAGCGAAGTAAAGGTTTTATGTGGCATCAGCTTAAACGGTTACACATTTTGGATGTGTAGCAAGCCCCTAAAGGCTGATTCACATACAACTTTCTTCGCTTAGCTTGCTAGTTCTTTGCTTTGACATACAAGGTCGATGTAGGCATATGCATGAGTATGCTCACATAAAAAACGTTTGAAGCAAAGCAAAGCAGAACGAAGCAAAATCTTGGGCAACTCTCAACTTTTGCCCGCTTTGGCAATCAGCTGTCTACATGTATCTTTTTCGTGCGCTTGCATTTGCATTTAATGACAAAAATAGGGTAAATGGGAATTATTATTGCTATTATCAATGCATATTATTATATTGTTATCTATTTTACAGATAAAATATATGGAGGAAAAGGAGAACGCAAAAGCTGTCAAAGCGTTTATTGTAGCATACCTTCTGCGTTTCACGCTTTGTTGTCAAAGTTTGAACTGTCAAGCAAAGCGAAGAAAGTTGTATGTGACTGGCCCTTAATGGACTGGTGCATCGATGATGACGATATGTAGTACGGCAAAGGTACACTTGAAAGTTGTATAGTAAACATGCGCCGTTAAATAATTGTCTTTTATTTTGAACACTTTTTTCTTGTGTAGAAAAGCAAAATAAAAAACAGTGCAAGAAGAGTTGGCGTGTGGGCTGCAATCGCAAAAAGTCGGGCTTTTTCTGTATTTAGCCCGTGATTTAAGTGCGTGTGTTACGACTTAAAAGGACAAAATACGTTTGTTACAAGTTAACGAAAAAATACAAGTTTCTTCGACTAATACACCGTGGCCAAACAAGCGTTTAGCTTTATTTAGGTACCTCACTACGAAGTATCAAAAATAATCTCTGTAATAGCAAATTCAAAGATGTGTTTTTTTATGGTTTGATTTCATCACAAAAGTCAATTCAAGGTGAAAGCGATTTCATTCATTTAAATGAAATTGAGTTTTTCTATTAGATGTACGAGCGAAACTTTATTATAATGCACTCCTGATAAAAAAAAAAAAACGAAAGATGGGTGGTAGGATACAGTGTTGCCAATGCCTTAGCCTTTAAAGTATCCATAAAAAATCGAAAACTATCCAAATGTATCCACCGAAATGAGCGGACATTAGCCCTGTTCGCGTGCGCACTATCCAGTAAATCCAGTACTAATTTTACTGGTTTTTTACTGGATGTTGTTTTCGTACGCAAAAACTTGCAAGAAACTAGCAAAAGAGGGGAAATTGAGAGAGCGGTAATTCTCTAGGGTGGGGTAACAACCCCTAAAAAAGGTGCGGAAATGTCGGGAGGGGTACCAAACGACGCGTTTCGGTCCCCCTAATAACACTCCGGAGGGGGGAGATAATATTAACCATTTGGTAATTCTCTAGGGTGGGGTAACAACTCCTAAAAAAGGTGCGGAAAAGTCGGGAGGGGTACCATATGACGCGTTTCGGACCCCCTAATAACAATCCGGAGGGGGGGGCGGAGATAATATTATTAACCATTTAAAAGTTATGAACAAAAAAACTTTTGTTAAATTTCGTTGTTTTCTATGGGCAATTACACCGACAAAGATTCACTAAATCACCTGTTCTCACTTTTTACACACTATTAAAATATATAATTTAACTTATTTATTAAAGAAACAGGGAAATGTTTAGTTATTGGCCCACCGTTTTTGTGGTGGGGGGCGGAGGGGGAGGGGGCGGGGCCCCCCAAACCCCCTCATTCGAAAGGGGACAGTCGCCACTTTACGAAAAGCCCCACCCAAAGACAAAAACAAATAATACGACTTTGTAAACAAAATTTTGTTCAAAGTTTTCATTCCTGGAAAATAATTATTTATTTTTCAAATCCACCTATTTAGCTCGCTATAAGCACAAATTTTTCAAACCAGTCGTAGAGGAAAGTATTAAAAATTAATTACAGAAATTAAATCGAAAAACGTTGATGAAGTTACAGATTCTTAAAATTCGTAACAGCCAGTGTAATGAGAATGAAGAATTCTTTCTGAAAGCTTTAGAAAAACCTGACACATCTGGTTTGGCCTCGCCATTATGCTAGATTCTAATTGTTTCTTAAAAATACTTGACATCCGCATTCGCATCCGCGGATGTTAGCTGTTAGATGTTCGCATCCGCGGATGTCTAAAATTCCACATTCGCAACATCCCTAGTTTGAAGTTGCAAATTTGGGTTCTTGTTGTATTTACATAGGTATGTACATATAGTTCGTTCTATTTTCAAAAGTGAGGTGTCAAATGACAGAGCTTGGCCTGTAGATGTGTAACAAAGTTTTGTTTTTTTGAAACGGGTTGCCACCTGTTACTAATTTTTTAAAATAATTTAATAAGTTAAATATCAGGGAACGGATTTTTAGGACCTAAAAACCTATAAAAAGGCAAAATAAAGTAACGAAATGAGCTGGAAAAGGCAAAATAAAATAGCGAAAAAGGCAGGAAAAGGCACTAGGTATTGCAAAAAAGGCAAAAAAAGGCAAAACAAAATAGCGAAAAAGGCAGGAAAAGGCACAAGGTATTGCAAAAAAAGCAAAATAAGAACAAATAAGAAATAAGAACAATCAAAAAATATTTTTATTTTATAAATTCTTATATTACAAGTAAAAAGAGAGAAACTATGAACTAGTTTCATTATATGAAAAATGTGTACTTTGAATCTTTGACTATTTTATCCTCTCGAGTTTCTAACTCATAAAACTTTTATCTGTAAACATAGTTGTAGTAACATTGAACCACAAGATGCATTTTGAAGTTTTCTGGCAGCATTTTCGGGTACTGTTTAGTAAGTGGCCCACCTATTTCGGGGTATTGCGTCCAAAGGTGTGACCCGATCCAAAAAAAAAAATGCACACACTTGTAGCCAAGGGTCTACCCATTATTTGGGAAATGTTTAGTTATTGGCCCATCGTTTTTCGGGTGGGGGGCGGAGGGGGAGGGGGCGTGGCCCCCCAAACCCCCCTCATTCGAAAGGGGACAGTCGCCACTTTACGAAAAGCCCCAATGCCGGCGCGCGAACGCGGACCGCCGCGACGCCGGGCACTTTCAAAATTGTATACTTACAAATCCGTCCATTTAACTTGTTCATGTACTACTTTTTGTGAAATGTAACTCGGTGACTACCTACATATGTGCACTAGTTTGCTTTATTACTCAAATTGTTAAGTTTAAAAGTTGGTCTTATTGCTCAACGAGAAATGAAATAAAGCAAATTTGCGTTATTGCCGTTTGTGTTATTTCTATTGAATATTTACTATTTAAAGTTTATTTTATCCTCCCATTCTGCCTGTTGTTAGTGTTTAGTGTTGGACAGTTTTTGCTTTTAAAATTAAGAAAATTATATCGAGCAAAAATAAAACTACTCAAAAACGCGAATATGTGGTAGATTTCAGACCTTGTGTGGTAGATGTGGTAGATGATCAAAATAGTGGCAGATCTACCACAATGTGGTAGAAGTCCGATCACTGGACATATGTACTTTTATAAAAATAACTGATATCAAGAATGGATTGCTATAAAAATCGTAAATTTATGCCAAAAACAAAAAACAAATCGGCCATTGTGCGTCAGAGTAAAAAATTAAAAACATATGGCCTTATTTATAAAAAATAAAGTAGGTTTAAAGAGCTTTATAAAATGACGTTTTCATACATTTTTCAGTTTATAAACCTTTTTTAAAGCTACTTTATTTTTTATGAATAAGGCCAATAGTTTTTATATATTTTGCCCATATTTTTGCGAATATATTAATTTTTGTGTGTGTAAAATTTACTGTCGCACGGTGAAATAAGTATTACAGAGACGGCCGCTGTGATGTAGTGGTAAGCAGTGCGCGCTTCCACTCCGCAGGGCCGATTTTTTCTTAACAGCGGTCGCCCTCGGCACGGGTTTTTTATGCAAATAGGATAGGGATAGAACGTTTCGAACCGGCCGTCGAAATTCCCACTCATCCGTCGAAATAAAATATAATAAGTAAAAGAAAAATGTATTGTTAAGATTTCGTTACATTTAGCTTCGATCACGTATGATATGAGAAATGGTAGTTGGCATGCTAAATTTATAAAAAGTATAGCCGTATACAATAGTAAGTGGTAGCATTGTAAATTTGTGTATATCAACAAAATTCTGTAGCTACGTACTGCTTTTATGCACAAAACCTGCGATCTCGACTTATTGTACCATTTTTCTTTAAATACGCACTACACTGTGATCCTTTTAGTAGTTTTCCGGTGGGTTATCCAACTCAGTATCACGATCAATCTTTATAGGCAAGGCCGTATTTAGGGGGCGGGGGAGATTGTAGGTTTCAACCTTGTTTGTGTGAAATATTTTGTTTGTATCAGTATTTTAATTTTAATAAATCTATGTTGAAATAAAAGTTAAAACAAAAAAATATTTTGTCAGAACCCTCCGTAGGTATGGTCCGAATCGCTTTTATGGAAGTTGGCATCACAAAAGGAAATACTAAAATTAACTCACTTACAGGTCTAGTATTTTACTCTCACTACATACGCATGTTGGTAAAGTAAAATATTTATGCAGCTATGTATTTTAAAATTGTTTTTAAGTCACCATTAAATTACCGGATTTTACAGTTAAAAACTGATTTATTTGTTGCTTTACTGAACTCAGTTTTTGTATATTATCAAGGTATAAAAATACTATATTGTGATGGCGACGACAGCATCAACAGTGGCACCAGCGACAGCACAAGCTACAAGTGTCGTAGTGCTGGATCGCGGCAACAACACAACTTGTACTGTAAACTTACATGGTGAGTGCTTTTCGAAAACTTTTTATTCTTAATTTATGTGTGTATGTAATTATTTATGTATATAAATGTTCATGAACCTTTAAATGTAAGATAATAGTTAGGGTATTCCCAATGATGATGTTTCAGCTATCGAAATATGTCCTAAGACAGGTTAGTTGACGCAGAGCTCTGAAAAGTAAAATATAATACTAAAGTTTGAAATAACGCCAAAAGCCATAAGGACAATCGATTTTAATTTTGTAAAAGGGGTTTTTCTTCTACAGGTGAGTTCTATATAAGGTATAATTTTAAAATTTTTTGTATGCTCAGCTGATTAGTATTTAATGAGATATTCAAATGATTTTTTTTTATAAAAACAGTTTAAAGAAAAAGTCATGTCATTTTCTCCATGTTTCGCCAATAAAAAAATTATGTTTGTTTCAAGATATTATTTATTATTTATTGAAGTTTAACTTCAGAATCGTTATAATTTGGCTCTCAAAGGGCCTGGTCACTTATACCTTGGCTCAAATTTAAGATCTTGAATAGCACTACAGCGTCCTTTGGTATAGCTGCATACCAATAAAAAAAATGCAAACAAAAATGCATTTCTTAAATTGAGGTGTTAAAATTTTTGTTAGGTTTTTAAGCAAAGGAATCGTATTTCTTGTCTCAAAATCTATAATATTAGTGTAACAAAACAAAAAAAAAATCGTTTGGAACTTATCTGGTGGACTTTGGATGTTTTTGTTTGAAGAACACTATTTTTGACAGACCTTCAAGGAGTAATTGTGGGTCAATGCCAGTATTTTTCCGTGAAAGGGAATGAATAATTGCGGTCGCTGGGTCCCTTCGCACTCACCTTTTTACACACACTTTGGTTTCCGTTAAAGGAAAGACTTAGTTTTCGTTTTAAAATTTGTAAATTACAACTTTGTTTATTCTCAAGATTTTTGGTGTGTTTTCAATTTTGAATTGGTTTTTGATTTCACAGATATATACATGTGCGTATATACATATATACAATTTATTTGATCAACTGTCAAGGATAGGACGCGTGCGCGTTGACCGATGTTAATTGCTGAACTGTCTTCTGCTGATTTCGCACGACGATGAGGAGGCGGCCGTGCGCGCTCGGTAATCATATTTACATGCCATGATGTCTTCAATCTGGAAGTAGAAGCAAAGGCAGAGAAACGAGGAGTACTTGGGTACAATATTTAAACGGGAAGTTAAGACCCTTAATATAAAAAAGGAAAAGATGTATAGAATTATTTATTGTGCCTTTGGAAGGAAGCACAGTTTGACAAGTGGCCGCGTAATAACTCCATTTTGCGTACGGATTTCTGCGATACGTATGTGGTTATCAGGGCCGTGACGAACGTTTTCGATTCGTCCCAATCGCCACTCGGTGTGGGGGAGCGAATCTTCTTTGACCAGGACGAGGTCGCCTGGCTAAGGATCGCGTTGTGGGGTTTTCCACTTGTATCTCTTCTGAAGATCTTTGAGGTAATCTTCTTTTCAGCGGCGACTAAATTGGTGGTGGAGTGCTTTGACTTTCTCCCACCGGTTTAGTAGAGAGAGGTCTTCCGCATTAGGCTCGGGAATGGCCAACAGCGGTGCACCTCGAAGGAAGTGACCCGGAGTAAGTGCTGTCATATCAGCTGGGTCTTGAGAAAGTGCGGATAGAGGCCTCGAGTTGAGGACTGCTTCAATTCGCACCAGAAGCGTCGTGAATTCTTCGAAAGTGAACTTGTGGGTTGCAGCGGTTTTCTTTAAATGGATTTTAAAGCTTTTCACTGCAGATTCCCACAAGCCGCCCATGTGGGGGGCGCTGGGTGGTATATATTGCCAGTTTATGCCTTGAGGGGCATATTTTTTGACAATATCTGCGGAACATTCGTTAAGGAATTTAACGAAGTCGCGTTCTGTTGCGCGCTGAGCGCCAATGAACGTTTTTCCATTGTCGCTCATCATTTTACGTCAATAAACCTAGCTGACCCAAGTCGCCAAAAATCAATAAAAATTAGCTAGGAATTAGGTGTCTTTTAGGTGTTAATTAGGGCCTCCAAAATTAATTTAGGTGTTCCTTTGGTTTCCGAGAAATTCGCAAAAATGTGTGGGTCAGCTAGGTTTACGTAAACCTAGCTGACCCAT